>NC_135501.1:129492450-129614950 GCF_052857255.1 Amblyomma americanum
GATGGTAAGTGTAACTTTAAAAGACCGGAAGTGATCAGAGTCGGTGAGGGAACATCGTAACGACATCCTAATGGGAATCAAGAGGAATACATGGGCTTGAGAAGGGCATGTAACGCGAAGGCAAGATAACCGCTGGTACTTAAGGAGTGAATTCCAAGAGAATTCAACCGTAGCAGGGGGCGGCAGAAGGTTAGGTGGGCGAATGGGATTAAGATATTTGCGGGGATAAGCTGGCCGCAGCTGGCAGAAGACAGGGATAATAGGAGAAACGTGGGAGATGCTTTTGTCTTGCAGTGGGTGTAGTCAGGCTGATGATGATGATGACCCTTATCGTGTTCGCGTTATGTTCTTGCCAGCGCGCTTCAAGCAAGGAGAACTCGAACAAATCCAAGAGAAAGTCCTGCGAAGCGCCAAACTGGCGTTGCACCAAATATGAAAATCTGGAGGAAGAAAATTTTCAGGATCCCACCATTGGATAACAGCTCTGCCCAAAGGCATCATCGTCATTATCAACATCGCGGCATTATAGAAATCAATCAAAACGACACTTTATTTTTATTCGGAGTATCAACACTGACAAAACTGAAGATTCAGCTCGTTTTTCCGTGTGTGGTTTGTGTGTAGGTGGCAGTGAAGCCATGTGATCGGCCTGGAACGTTTTGTAAATGAGATGCAGCATATGACAAAGAAGAAGGGTGACACCGCACCCCTTTGCCACTACACCTCGGCCAATTCGTCCATGTGCGTATGCGCAATGTTTTTAGAGGAAGAAGAAGTTTTATTCCGCCACAAATCCTATAGACCAGTCTATAGACAGTAGAAATCCTATAGACAGTCGATAGCCACCCGATTCTTGGCCGATCCCCCAGTGTGGGTATGTGCCATCTTTTGATAGGCTAACAACAACAACAACCATCTTCCGGGGCTCGCGGCTGCACAAACCACTTACATAAGGTAATTACGAATGTAAGAAGACGCCATGAGGCGGTACGACAATAACCCACAATCTGGGTGATAGATTGATCGATTGTTCGACTGGAACCTGTCTTTACAGTGGGTACGCGCAACTTCTGCATTTAAGGACAACATATCTACCACGGTCTATCTCGGTCTGGCAGCCCAGTTCCTCAGACTGCAGCCCATGGGTAAGCCTGGTTATATTTTATCTCGCTGCCCCCTCCCCTTCCTCCTCATAAACAAGTATACACGTGAGGATCGAGGAGGACACGTTCTGAAGGTGGTAAACTTTATATCTACAAATAAATCCTCCTCTTCTCTCTATTCTTACGTAGCTCAGCTTTTGTGTGTATGCAGAGGACGACCGTTCCCTGGGCGTCCTGGCACATAACCGCAAACAAACGTGATATACTTGTCAAGGTGAGGAGTGTAATTGTATACGAAAGCTGGGCGAATTAATAAAACGCGGCGAGTGGTCAGAACATGTTTAGGCTCGTCGGCAGCCGCCAGTGAGCAAATGGCCTGGTCGCTTCCCACGGAAGCTTGAAACAAGCAGCTATGTGAGCAAACAAGAGCTACCTGTTCGAGCAAACCAAATGGGTAGGAAATGGAAAGTGGAGAATTGGAGCCTCTGCACGAACTCCCTAAACAGCTATGACAATAATGAGACATGATTTGCAACGGGGTCATGATATTATACAAGGGCTTATTTTAGTGACCGATGAAACACTAAATAGATCACGTTCATTATTGGTCACATGGACTATCTATGTTTCATGAGTCCTTGATGTCGATTACTAGCATTATCTCTTATATGACACAATAATTTGGTGTTTTTATGCGTGCGCGCTGAGATCTACAGGCTCCCTTACCACCGCCATAGCGACACTGTTTTGTGATTATCATGTCATTTCTGGCCAATGACGCGATCTTCACAAAATAAGCCCTTCCCTGCTGACGCTGCCGATATACCTTGTGACAGGGCGCTCTATATGCCAGACCTTACTAAAAGTGTATAGATACTTGCTTACGTCTATCCATAGTTTGTCGGCTGTCTATAGAGAAGAGTCTACTAACATTGTACGGCCATAAACTTACAGATTGTCTATCGACTGTCTATAGGATTTCTACTGTCTATAGACTGGTCTATAGGATTTGTCTATGGAAAGTGTACAGCTTTCACTGAAAACGGTACATGGACAGTACAGAGACTCTTAACGAAATTTTTATAAGAACGGTGTCTCTTGCAGGGCTGACATGAGGCTATAATGTGCTTAATGGAAAAACTGCTATTCCAAAACAGAGATACATACATGAGCCAAGTTACGTTTCCGCTCGCACCAACAACCCACTAAATGTGCACGAGTACAATTCCCGAATTAACACATTCAAATATAGTTTTCTCCCACGAACAATACATGATTGGAACAGTCTGCCCGCACAAATTGCTGCTTCCCCTGCCACATCTTTTTACAACGCGTTGAAAAATCACCTGTCAATATCATTGTATTCAATTAACATGACTGTTAGGGTCACTATTAATATCAGTGCAGCAATATTTCTTATCCTAGTGCGTTGTGTTCTTTACAGTGCGCTTAAGGCACACATCACGCCGCGACATGTGGTTGGGCGTGGTTCGTTAAGATCATCTTGTTTATGAGAACAGGGCTAAAGGTATTACTGGTAGCAAAAAGCTACAGAGCATGTTTGCGAAACCCCTGATTTGTGCTAATTAGAAGCGACGATGAGCGCGCATTGTCGGGAGACGGAGCGCTCGCGCTAGGCCAGCTTCGGACGCGCAAGAGACGATTTAGCTCGGGTCAGAACCATGGGATAAGTTCCACGTAGAAGACGACGAAGAGAGGGCAGTGCTGCTGGACGGAGCGTTCGCGATGGGCGCAGGGAGAACGCGACAACGGACTATTTCGCTTGGGATGGTACTCAAAAGATTAGTGCTTACGCATTAAAAAATTCTTGTGATCCATTGTCTCTTGAAAAACGCAAGTGCTGTTATTCCTTTATTACTCTAGATCTATCACAGAATGCGACTTTGGTTCCGGATACTATTTCGGAGTTGAAAACAGTACAGAGCAACTGAGGGATTGAAACACAGGTGGTACAGTAAGTACAGGACCTCTCCTTGTATTGCCTACTATATGACTGTGTCTGGTGCCTTCGTACTGACTGACGTACGGCCCTGTCCCGTGCATAATGTCGGACAGCTGTGGACGCATTTCCAAAAGACTCGAAAGCAAAGCGCGCCTAGACGACAGCGTTTTCGCGGTAAACGACGAAGATAAGGAAGGTCAATTACAGAGCGTGCTAAGGTGGAATGTTGCGGACCCCGGATTTCATTTTTTGGACATAATTTCTCCTTCCTGCTATTTTGGCGACATCTGCGAATTCTTCCTAACTGTACAGTTGTAACATGGAGAAGAATAGCTATAGATTTTTGCATTATTTTTTCTTCCCTCTTGCAGGTGACCAGTCAGTGGTGCTAAAACCGGAGCCGGTGCCGGCGCTGGCGCCGACAGGGGAGCGTGAGTTCTATCATAGTGACAGCTTGATTGTAGAAGTGTGAATATAATTGAAGCATCCATAACGCCATACCTGCATGTCGCCATGATGTCATCAATAGAAAAAACCTGCTGTGGTGGGCAACAGGCCTCAACCTATACATGATTCGATTCAACATCAGTTGCAGCAACGGCAGTGGTACTGGTAGTGGGAGTAGTAGTGACAGTAGTGGTCGTGGTGGCGGTGGTGGTGGTGGTAGTAGTAGTAGTAGTAGTAGTAGCAGTAGTGGTAGTAGTAGGAGTAGCAGCTGTAGTAGCAGTAGCAGTAGCAGCAGCAGCAGCAGCAGTAGTAGTAGTAGTAGTAATAGTAGTAGCAGTAATATCAGTAGTATTTATATATAAAATGTTGGAGCCCGAGCGCCAAGCAAAGTGGGCAATATTGCAAAACAGCCAAAGAGATAACAATTGCCAGCTCATAAAAATTCATCCAATAACGCTCTTCACAAACAATCTGACATGCGGATGAAGAACATAGAGGCAACAAGGGAAAAACTACATATCCATAGCATAAAAGCAGAGAAAAGTAAGAAATAGACACAGCAGGGCGCAGACAGCCAAGTAGTAAGAAAACATTTGCTTGGAACATCCGAGTTTGTGAATAACGGAGACATGAAAATGGATAATCAGGTAATAAAGTTACATGCCAGGGAAAAAATGACAATTTACCACCCCTGCTTTGCATTGTCGTTGTCTTTTTGTTGTTGACTTGGAGCGGGACTTTCCTTTTCTTTGTTGTATGCATTTTTTCTCCACTCCTGTAAAAGCCCTTCTTGGGCTGACAGAATCAATAAACAAACAACAAACACTAACTCAGATGAGAGAAAACATGACCTCTTCAAAATCGACAAAATCATGCGCGGCAAAAAAACTGCTGGCGTTTAAGCATTGCTTAGCACGGAATATTGCGCGAAAACAGGATTTTTCAGGGAGTGGCGTTGGATGCGGAAAATATTTATGGGCAGATACACTTGCAGGAGGTTATGCGCAAGCTGGCGTAGAGGGGGCCAGGTCCTACAAGTAATATGAACACCAAAGCCATAGAGAAGAAAGCGAGATTGAGGTGTCCATTCACCCAGGGAGCCAGCTGTGCTCCTTTTTTCGTCAATATCAACGGACTCTACAACGTTGTCCACGCTAACGCCAGTGAATACGCCGGTGACCCACTTGTTTTGTTTGGTTTGGTTTTTGAGGAAAGGAAGTGACGAAGTAACTGTCTGACATATCTCGGTGGACACCCAAACCATGCGGTAAGAGAAGGGATAGAGGAGGGAGTGTAAGAAGAAAGGAAGAAAGAGGAAATTGAAAATTGGTTTATGAGGAAAGTAAATGGCGGATTATCGGTCTCACATATCAGTGGACACCGGCTTGCTTGCTTGCTGTTTTCAGAAAGAATGGAAAGGAAAGTGCACGGGACTGCCCATTGGCTCAAGCTGAGCCACAATCGCTGCCGCGTGCTGGAGGTAGGAGAGTTAAAGGATTGGAGAGAAAAGATTGAAATAAAAGACGGGTGCTATTATGTGGACAAGGGAACTATGCTTTAAGGAAGGTATTAAAGGAGGGAATGAGAGAAGATATATCACCTGGCTGGTACACCACCACCGCTGCTCCACTTTAAGGTCTAATTGCGGCGCCGATGAACTTGGCTTGACTAGGCCAGTAAAGCTTTCAATTTTTTACGTGAGCTAGCAAGCTATTACACTGAGCGATACTACGGGCAAAGGGAGAGTTTTTAAATAGTTTCGTGCGGGTGACGTGTTGCGTGAGGCTGTGGTCATGAATGTAGCTAGTACGTTGGGTTAAACGTGGGCGCAGGTAGTCGCCGCAGCTGAGAGGAAACTGTTAATAATAAAGTGAGAAAATAAATTTTAGCCTGCCGAGTGATCCTGCTTTTTTTCAAGGATGGAATATTGTTTGCGGCCTTGAGATCGGATGGTGAAGTATGCCTCTGTTGAAAATGAAGCGCACTTTTTTTCTTTTTACCAGCTCCAAGTAATATTCATCTTTTTTTGAAATATGGATCCTTCATACACTAGCATATTCAAGTTTAGGTCTTATATGTGTGCTATAAGCTATTAGCTATATGGGTTGTGGGGCAGACTCTAAATTGCGGCGGCGAAAGCCAAGCATTTTTCGGAAGCCGCATCGCAAATTGTTATTTAAGGTTACGCCTAGGTACTTGTCATATTCGACGTGCAGTCATTTCTCGCGGTTGAATTTATAGGTAACCCGTAATGGTTTTTTCTTATTCGTGACCTGTATAGATTTGCATTACTCATTGCAAAGGACCAATCTTAAACTGCATTAAGGTTTGTTTGCACTGATTCTTGATCGTGGTGACTATATATATTAGGTTGAAAAGACCACAGTACCTTTAATTAACCTATTATTTATGGCAGCGGCGTCAATGGCCGTGACGATGTCATTGATGTAGTTTGAGCAGTAGTGATTGAAGTACGAAGGCAGAAGTTGTCTGCAAAAGAGAAATGGGGGTGTAGAGGGACGCTGCATTTATTGAAACCGCCTTCCTGAGCAGTGCGAACCTGAGATCAAGACGGACGAGAAGTAAGGAAGAATAATGCGCCATACTCTCGGAATCATAGATTATGAACACGTACAGTACAAGGTGATTAAAAGAGTAGCGCTTTCAATTCGGCACAGTAGGGCAAACTATTTTCCTTTTGTTATGTTCATTTACCCCCAAGAAAAATAAAGCTGCCGGTATGATGAGCCAATAGGGTAGCTAAGCTGAGGTATTTCCTTCGGCCTTCTTGGAAGAATAGACTGCGCTAGAACATCGTAGTTTTAATAGCTTCAGGATAACTTTAAAATGCGTTAAACTTTACAAGTGCAATATAAGGTAGGCACAAAATGAAACGGAAGACAGGAAGATAACTCGAAATTGGCGAAAGTCTTTATTAAAAATGGTGTTATAGAGCCGAGGGACAGGATTGCGTCCAGGCCAAACGCCTTAGGCCGCTTGGCCTCTGCTGATAACGTTTCCTGCGTTATCAATGGATAATATTTCCAACAGGTACTGATCGGACCTCAAGTTGCATGCCATTTCAGAATCGAAGCGATGCTGCGTCACTTTAATCGTTCTCTTGCTTTTCAGAGCCGTCAGCAGCGCCACCAGGCGGTGAGTCCGCACTTTAGAGCTGAGCTGAAAAATCATTTTTATCGCATCATTCTTCACGATCATCATCAGCAGCAGCAGCCTAGGTTATCGCCACTGCAAGAAAAAGAGTTCTCCCGACGGCCGCGAATCTAATCAGCCCTCTTCCAGCAAATCAGCTTAATCCCAAGCGCCCAACTATTTGGCGACCCTGACCCCTGACTCCACCTCTTTCTTGGATCACCTATTTATTAGTGCGATAGCATTATAAGTGCCGTCTGGCAAAAAGCATCCGGTTTCTTCGTGACGAAATTCCCTCATTGGTTGAGAGGGCCGTGACGTCATGTTTACAGCGATATTTTAAAGTGTGTGGAGTAGAATGTTCGATTACCTTCGATTATAATATTATATGGGGTTATGCTATAACCTGACCTGATATTCCAGCTTTGTCCACCTACTTATACCCACAAATCCGCACAGTTCAGTTACTAACCCTTACTAATCCTCACTGAACAACCTTATTTCACTTTGTGGAGCAAGCTGCTTCCAAACTTTGAGGTCCTTGGACTATTCAGGAGTGTGGACAACTTTTAAATACTGTCGAATTTTCTTCTTTAAGGATATCATTCTTATGTCACTAAGTCTTGGCAGTATACAATCTGCGGTCTCGAGTAACTAATAGGAATGCAAGGCTTCTTAGGCTGTGAAGAAAGCGAGAAGGGAAGGCTGAGAAAAACTGAGCATATAAGCCTAAAAGTGCTGGCCAACGTGCGAGAATCAGCTGCAGCCAGTTAAATCTGTATGCCCCGTTAATTTCAGCAACCTTTAATTTCTACTTCGTTCTGTATCGTAATTAGATTAACTTTGCCCCTACCTACCACTATTCGCGGCGCCCAAGCGCGGTTCTCAATTGAATGTCAAGCTCTGTCATGTCAAAATGGGCCACACAGCGAGCTCACCAGCGATGCAAGCATTATGTACTTTTTTCGGTTGTATCTGGGTGAGCTACACTTCATAACCTGAGTGTGCCCTCTAATTACCCAAGCAGCATAAGTGATCGCCCCAACATTAAAAAGAGACGGTTTTACTCTGCTCCTTCGTGGGACCGGCCTTTGTCAATATATGTCTAATTTTGGACCAATTACCTGCGCTGCTTGGGTAGCTACTCCTGCGCAGTTGCATTCTTACTGCTATTCTTTTTCCATGACCTTTATCATTCATCACTGACGAGGCACTTTGCGCGTTAGCGTCCTCAACCAAATCCCTCAGCCATTCCCCCGAGTTACTGCACAACTATTTTATCATGATGCTAAGTTTATTAACACTTATGCCAAGCTTTTTCTAATGACACGCGAGGAATATTTTCCGGAAACACGAGGTGGAAAATAGCGGACGGATTAAGCCACGCCACCTGATATCTGCGTACGGTAGAGGCATGCGGTGGTGGGGGGGTTGGTACTCTTAGAGATAACACTCACCCTAGCCTACACTACTGACGTATAACAGGCTTAATAAATCAATTACAATGAAAAATAGAGTGGCTCAAAACATGGAAAGAGGATTATCGTACAACCTTAAGTAACTATAAAAGAGCAAAGAGTGAAGTGGACAGAAATCTTTGATCATCTCATTCATTTCGTAGAGGGCTGAGGTAGCTGCGCAATGCAATAGCATTAGAATCTTCTGATGCCTTTCAGGAGGTGATTACGCTTCCGGTCTGGTGACATTTCCTCCAGCCAATTGGCGAATTTAATGTCCAACGGCATATTTTTTTTCGCGATTTTTTCTGGCGCCTAAATGAGGAGGTGTGAAAACCAGCTGTGGAAGCGTGCATATTGCCCTAGTTCGCGCCAAAGCCGCAATGCGGCACTGATGCCCTTGGCGTGGCGGCATTGAGCGCACTGCTGCAGCTAAAATTCTCCTCCTGAGAGTTAAATGGTCAGTTTCACGTTTCGCAGCACTCTTCCTTGGCATACCCTCACAAAACCTTCTTTAGACAGTCTATACACTGCCCATAGACTTCTGTGTATAAAGTTTATAGACTCTCTATAGACGAATCCTAGAGTACAGTCTGTAAGTAGTATAAATCCTATAGATAGTGTATAGACAGTCTATAGATATATGGCCACACACTTTTAGTAGACTTTTGCCTATAGACAGTCTATAGACTATGAGTAGACAAAAATATCTATAGGAACGCAATATAGTCTATACGAAGGCCGTACACTGTAAATGATCATTTACTCTTGTCAGTAAATGTCCTGTTCAGGGGCCCCAGTCCTTAGCGCATATTCGACGAATTTCGGGCACTTGTACACATCCATTGATTAGAAGGACCTTGAAGGTAATTTTTCCTGCGCATTGAACAGGCTCGAATCATGTGTGCTGCAGCGCCTGTAAACTTCACCGTTATATAACCTAAAGGAGGGTCGATGTACTTCGTAGGAGAATTTGCGGTGCTTGGGCGTGCGTAAAAAATAAAATAACAATAATTGAGGCAGTCATGAAAAACAATCACCTGCAATGTCTGAAGGTTGACGGGACATGCAAACTTCATCCGGTGGTGCCAATACCCAGCCGCTTGGTCACGAGCCGGCGCTGCAATTTATATTTTTCTGACAACGCATCCGCCGCCAGTATTTAATTTGCATATTTGGCAAGTGCGGGCATATTTGTAGCATGCACCTGACGCTTTTGTAAGCAATGTACGCAAAACAACAATGAAGGTACACATCTCATCAGTAAATATTGCGAGTAAATAAAGAGATAGTATGTTGGGAACTCTTCAAACACAAATTAAAATATGATAGGCGCGTGTTCCGATCATTGCACCAGTGCCAACGTTGGAATGTTGGTACAGAGGTATAACGTATTACTACCACAATACTCAATAGGGTTCGTACAAATTTATAATGTATAATTTATAAATTTAATATCTAGGTTTTCACAGTCACGGTCATATTGCTTGCAAGATGTAAAATACAGTGCCATGTTGTCGGCCATTCATCAAACAGCACCTGGGTTTGTCTTTTTATTCTTCGCAGCATGTATCACACATGCAGTAATGATGTAAAATCGCTGTAGTGATTCATAATATTAACCAAGCGTCGACACGCGTGGGGTACACGTCCAACATATTGGAAGCGGTCGAGGGAAAGTAGCATAACAAAATGCTTGAATCACTTTTGCTTCGTTCTTTACCAGTGCATCTGGTAAATAATAAAAAAATTAGGGTCATTAATCAGTTTAATCAAAGGTACAGCGCTTCAGTAACGTGAATTAGTGGTCGGTTCTACCTTTGGTTTCGGCGTCCATGTTATGGTTGTAGCGCTATAGTTGGATACAATTTAGAACAAAGAGCAGTTAACACTGGGCCTCGCACGGCAGAGTATTTTATTACTACGCTAGCCAATCACAACAGTAAACGAAATCAGCTGTTCAATGTTTGAATTTAATAAACGGGTCATATTTATCCAAATTTTAGACCTTATAATTTTGTCTTGCGATTGGCTTCTTGTTTAGGTGACAAGAAAAGTCCTAACTACGGACAACTATTTCTCGGAAAGGAATTCTGTGCGACGGCCCTAAATGCGGGCAGAGCTTCACTGCAGACTTAAGTTGTATCCGAGTACGAGTATGTTGCTCGATATCTCTTCCTATATTGATGTTGAGCGAGCGCGGTCGTTACATTGAGGTATCACAACAGTATAAGAAAAAAAGGCTATGAAAGTGTTTAGTACACTGCCTGATAACCTGTTTCATAACTGGAGACTGGAGGGGCGAACTGACTCATTTGGAGTTGGTAGTTGCTCTTGTTATTTGCCTGCATCATTAGTATTTCCCCACTTATATGCATTGTTGTGAGCTGTTGCATATTTCTGCAAGGCATCGGACGGTGAATAGGAGAAAACCAGTTCATTGTTGCATAGATACGTGGCTCTATATTCTAAGATTTTTTTCCGGATTTGCTTTTCTATACTTTCACCCCTAGGTACTGCAACCTCTTACGTCAGTGCTGCCTTCACTGTGCACAGTAGTTAAAAAGGCAGAGTCAAAGACAATGTTAAAAATGGTAAAATGCAGATCTTCAAAACAGATTATCTTAGAGGCGGACCCCATCTCTCTTAAACGAAATGAATTAGTGTAAACGGCTATAAAATTGCAATTCTTCAACGTGACAGAATGGTTCCAAATTTTTCAGGGTCCCTCCACAGCTTTGGCATAAATTACGTTCAGATGAAGTTACTTCACGATAGTTACTTCATTTATTTGACATGGAACTAGTGTTTTATCCGCCTGTGTGTCTTTCTGCACTTCTCTGTATGGTGCGGTTACTAGTGGCCCTTATGAACGAATCCTAACGTGCTTCCGTTTTCAGGAAACGCGGAGTAAGTACAACTTTCCTGTGGGAAACATTTTATTTGGCATATTTGTTTCATTTACACGAAAATATCGGGAACCAAAAATAGGCAGGGAAAGGCGACCTAACACAGGCACACAATGTAGTTCTTGTGTCAGTCCCGCATCTGCAACAAAAGAACAAGCAAATGCAGCAAAACACCCCGCAAAAAAAAAAAAATAATGACAACAGAACCTTGACTTTCACACAGAATTGTACGATGATGATTGTACATTTCTAGATCTAACTAAAAAAACAGTGGCTACTATTCCTTTGGAGTGAAGTACTTTAAAATCTCCATGCTTGCATCCAACAACAGAAAAGACATCGCTCAGTGCGCTGTCAAGCCTCAAACATAATTATTGCTGCGTCGAACTTGGAAACACAGTGATGGTCCCCGTACTTAGAGGAAAAGTAATTACATGCGCTCAGAAAGTAAAAAGACAAAATAAGTTAGTTGATCGACAAGCTCTTCGAACAATTGAGGCTGTCAGTGTAATTGGAAACGCAGACTCCCGAAGAGAATTGCATCAAAGAGCTGACGGAAGTTCGATGGCGCAGGGATTGGATGTAATGATTCCAGTAGCAATGCACCAGATGAGAGGCCCCATAGATGGCACGGAGAACGACTTGGTTTAGACGCGCACTGTACAGAACTTGGCTTCTACGGCGTCCCTCCAACAGGCGATAAGTCATTTAGTATTGTACTTGTTTGGGAAAAGAGTGTCACTTATCCCGCATAGCCTAGCCATCGATTTGTCTCTTGTCAAAGTAGACGTAAAAATTGCCTTAGCTGGGGCAGTTTCACGTTGTAAGCGGTGCACTGACACTTCGTCGTCGATGGCACACCGTAGAAGCGAATTTGTGGGATCCGGACAAAACAGGTCTAGCTTTTCTCTTACTTCGGTGCTGCTGTTGTGGAGGTTGTCCTGGACCTCATAATGGTACATACATTTTTATAATGTTTAGATTCTATTGGCACAAAGAGGGTGCTTGATCACAGAACGCCATTTCTGCCTCGTTTTGGTCTTCATGAGGGGAGGTCAAAATGCCTATTTTTTCAAGCTTTGCATAAGTAGAAAGTCCAGTACAATGGCAGGTGATGTTTTTACGAGTTGAAAAAGCTGTGGGTACCTTGAAGGCCTGTGTATTGCACCCCGCATTCCCTGTACAAAAAGCGAGGGCTGAACAGACTAGGCCAGAACTGCTCTTGACAGATTCAATTTTATTAACACCACCGTCCGACAAAAGAGCACTATAACAAGTAGTAAAAATTTGCTCTCTGAAGGAGTAATTGATATAAAATTTGGAAATGTGCTTTTTCTCCAGCCTTTATATTTTGCCTAGGTAAAATATATTATTCTCCGGGTCGTAAATTTTTGTGTTTTGTGGCGTTGACTCGAGGGTTAAATGAAAAATATTTAACTCGATAAAGTCAGGGTGTCTTTTTCACAGTGCTTTCAAAGAATAAAAATGATCTCAAGGCTTCAAATTAATACTTTGGCAAGTGTTTTCTTATAAAAAAAACGTAATATATGAACGGGACGAAGAAGGGCGAAGACAGGACAGCTCGTCGCGTGCATACGGTACGTTTTTGTTTATATGTCTGACCAACTGGCCCCTCAGTATACCACGTCTTTTCTAGCTAAAATGTTTGTTTTTGTATTTTTTCCGCATTAATTCCACTCCAGAATGAGCCCGCGACGGGCCTGCAAAAGGTGTAAATAAATAAACTAATAAAATGTAGAGCAAAGCGTCTCTAGGCTGGAAATCAGCCCAAGCCGCCTTCATAAGGAAGAAGTTAAGTTACGGGCCGTAGAAGGAATGGTTGAGAAAAACAACCTTGGAGAAGAGTTTCTAAACGCATCTGTAAAGGCGTGGGGGCACACATAGAGGGCACTTTAAAAGACTGAATCTCTGCACGTTGCGCAACACTCTCGCCGTTACCTTTCTATACGTTTTGTTTTTATGGTTGCAAAAACTTCTCCATTTTAAAACTCGCCAGCAGGTCTTTAGAGAGTAACTATCCCATATAATTGCCCAAGCAAAGCCATACAGCTACAAAGGCAAACTATGCAGTTTTTTCAAAAACTTATTAGCTGAAAATATTCGTTCTGGTCATGGAACGAACTCAGGACCACCGCTTGTCCGGAGCAGTTGCTCAATCACTTAAGTTATCCAGGACGGCTATCAGATGAAATAATGAAACCAGATTTATTAACAACTAGAAGTGTGAATCATGCTCCCCTAAGCACACTGAAAAAAAAACAAGCAATATGGCCAGAATTCTTTAGACCAGTGCTGTTTGTATACATTCATCACATTGAAATCAATTTTGAAACTTTCATTATTTGATTCAATCATTTTCAGTTTCACATACATTTCAGTTTTTTCGACTTGTGCAGACCTTTTACCTTGCTCTCCGTGGTTATAACGGGTGTTTCTTCCAAGACCACACAATTTTAAAAAATATTATTTTTGAGTTAGAAGACCGGTTTGTTCGTCATAACATATAGTTAGCGATGTAGTACATCAGAATACAGTTAAGACGTGCTAGCTAGCAGGCTAGTTAACTAATATCGAATAGTAAATTTCTGACTCTGTTAGGGTTCCTTATTGTTCAGGGATGTGTAACCTACGGTATCCAATATCCAATCCAGATTTCAGAATTGAGAAACCCTACTTATCCTCGGCGCTATGGCCCAACAAATCTTGGCTGCATCACGCCATAACGTATGCGCTTTTTAGAAGCCTTCTGGCAAAGCAACCTCTTGAGCGGACATAACTTGCCAAAAGAGCCAATTTTTATTTTTTTTTGCGCCGCAGCTCCGAGGGCAGCCGCTTTACGAAGTTGTAAAAAAAAACTGATACTCACGGTGGGCTATGCGCCTTTCAATAACTAAGGAGCCTAACGACAATATTAATATTTTGCTATTTAATATTAGTTAGCCAAACTGCTAGTTAGCACGTTGTAGCTATGAGTTCCCATCGACATTGCTGTACTCGCTGCACTAGTTCCTTGGATTTGCGCGGCGGTGCCGCTGGCCAGCAGCGTCAGTTCAAGTGCAGCTTGGCAGTGGCTGCCTCCAAAACGAATTGTCGAGTACAGGCCTGGTCGTCTGCTAGCCTTGTCGTCGCTGCCAAATTACAGCACACTATGTGTCTCGGACATCAACGGGCGCCAAAATCCCGAGCCGCGCTGAGAATTTTTCAAACAGCTAATCCCAAGGAAGTGTCGCCATGAATTTGCCCCTAGAAAAAGCTGCTTCATAGAAAAAAGAGAGTCATACATTGCATGTATACACGCAGACGACTAACGAATATGCTCTGAAATTCTCCCCATGAGACTCGACGGCTTCGGTTTGCAGTTATGACGCCATGAAAAGTTCTTAACCTCCTCTTTTCATGACAGAACTGTCGTCGATTCATTTAGCGCCTACTGTCATATCTTCATTGGTTCTCAAAACCTGCACATGGACACCGCCATATTGCTACACTACAGCTTCACTTCTACTTCGGAGAGTTCAAGCCAGCGAAGAACTCGTGCTGCACTAGGCTGACACTTTTGCAGAACGAAGAAGGAAATGCAGCGGGCGCGCGCTGCAGTGGCAAAACGAATGCGAAAGTGCTTCGCTCTTTGAACTGGTGCAGAGAGTGCAGCCAATAAAAGAGGCCTACAGTCTGATGTACTAACCGCACCGGTGGCCAAGTGGTTGACCATCCGACTCGCATGCGGGAGGTGCGGGTTTTGATCCCCAGTGCGGCCGGGTGCCCACCGGTAATGAAGTAGGTACAAGCTTTCCCGCGGCCTGATGCTCGGCTTATCTGGGGTGAAATGCTTGGAAAAATAGGTCTTTGACCGCTCTTCAGTAGTCAAAAGTTCGTCGTGCCATGACGCTCTTTAGCCGCAGATGCTCTTGCACCGTAATAATGCATAATCATCATAGTCTCTTGTGCAGGTGTTGACATAGGTAAGTGGAGCACGCTATTTCGTTCTAAGAGCAATCACGCCTTCGCTATCAGAAATTATTAAAATTTGTTTCTCCTTTAGAATGCGCACAAAGATCCACTTCCAACATGCACATAAAATAACTAGCAATTTCCACTAGTGGGTGCATGAAATATGATAAAAGGCAATGGCGCGCTGCGTTTACTTTTGTCCGCACCTGTACTACATCGCTGACAGTGATATGCCAGAAAAAGCGCTCTTGCAACCCAAGAAGCCTATGTTTAAAACTTGTGGAAGATCTTCGGGGAAATGCCCTCTATATTGCCATTGCACCAAACAAATTCTGCGACATCATTCACTGTTTGGGTATTGATTGCACTAGAATCTTATCATCAATCGTGCCGACTCGTCGTCTACGCTCGCAGAGGAGGAGAAGGTGAGGGCGGACTCAACGTGCCAGCGCTCGTCTGCGGCGGCGTCTGCCTGGGGTTTCTGCTGCTGTGCGGCATAGTTTTCTTGGTCGTTTTCAACAGATCCTGGGAAGATCGTGAGTGTCTCTTTCACTGCATGATCGGAATAAGCAACGAGCAAGTGTTATTTGCCGATCACACGGGACCAGTTCGCTGTTGGCGCTAAGCAACTGGGCCCGTGTTGTCCTTTCAAAGCCTCAGCAGCTGAACGAGGGGAATGAAGGGACTGTATCATTAGTATCGCTACTAAAACGCTCCATGGGAGTCGCTCGTATAGAATGATGGGAATATGAAGTCCACATGATATAGAATAATATATAAATATCCCTGCGCCCCTGTACGGAGTCTATAAACTTTGTATAAGACTTCCATAAAACACTCATAAAATGTGCATGACGTCATATGGATTCAGTAAGTTTTTATACGCGCATTCCAAAAAGTATCCACCGACTCCACAACCGCATACTGCGTGCGTTTAATGCTTTTGGAAACATGTGGGATTATCGGACTCGCCTTATGGAAACTCTCAGTAGGGATACTGTTGGTTTGGTTCGAAAAACAAAAATAAAAACGGAGATGAAGCAACGGGTGCCTGCAAGGGCAATTGCTATATGATCGAAAATGGAATCAAGGTTTCGCCATGGCGGCTAGTTAACTGCTAAAAGCTCACGCAATGTGACACCAGTGGCGGTGTCAACTGGAATGGGCGGCATTTTGCGTATTGGCACTATGGTCACGCGGAAAGAGGTTTAGGGTATCACACGACCCAGTGACAGTCACATGGCGAGCTAGTACCATTGTCACGTGACTGATGGCAATGCGTCATATGACTTTCTATAGTTTGCTTCTTTTTTTGTTTTCAGAGGGAGATAAGCGCCGTACTAATAGAACTGAACCCATCATCCCGGAACCGTCAGGTAAGACGAAAATTTCATTATTCTGTTTTAAATCGACGCATTCAAAAATCATAATATTCAGTGAGACTGAACCAAAGCAGAGGATAGTTGTAAGAAGATTGTTTTTTTAATTTTTGTCGTAGAAAACGTGCAAAAGAGAGCGAGAAAGAGTACATGTGCTACTAGGGAGAAGGTTCTCTGAGGAATGTTTTGAGCCAGTTATGCTTAGGCACAGCAAATGTGCGCCGCTTTGTCTTGCTTTCATACCTTACTTCTCACTCGACACGTCTGCAGCAGACAAGAATCAACGTCAAATTAAGGGTTGCTAATGGCTTCCAATTGCCCTATTGTTGTGCGTTCGCAGTGCTGTGAATAAGCAAGAGCCCTCCCGGTAATGGCTCGGAATATTCCTTATTTCTTATTCTTTTACAACATGAATCTCTGCACCCCGGCAGCGCAGCTAATCATTCCAACGTTGGAAATGCATTGGCAAAGGCCAGTTATACAAAGCACCAGAGTCGAACCATTCATTTTCAAAACTGGGCAGATTATCTGTGCTGCTTGGACAGCGACTACGCATCTGAGATCGATGCCTAGCGAGCAGCATCAGTGCGATTCGCCGCCGGTGACGGATTCGCTTAGTTGTTTGCGGGTGAAACCTTTTTAACTGCACGATTCTGCGCACGGTCACAACTCCTAACTTTCTTCCAAGTTCAATACCGAAACTGAACAGCTAATATTGCTCTCTAATGGCTTTTTTTTGTTGGAATGACGCTGATGTTTTTGCGCCCAGCGGTGCACCCTAAGTGCGAACGCATCAATTAATCTGAATGCCGGACTAAGAAATGTGTGTTGCCGCTCAACTTCATGGTTGCCAGGATTGCGTTGATGCTGGAGACGACAAACGTTTGTATAGATTTTTTTTCTTTTGCCAACAGGAGGCCGAGACCCGTCAAGTAAGCTCAACTATGCCGCTCATGGCATCGACTTTTGAACAGCGCTTACAAAAAGGAACAACCGTTAGGTTTATATTCTGCTTTGGAAATTGGTGGACGGAAGAGGGGGGGGGGAGGGGCGAGGCATTATTTGATTTTCAAAAATGGTTCCTGGTGGTGCTTGCTAGGTTCACTATAGTGCACTCTATGCATTAAATAGCTTTCCACAAACCTCCACTTTTTGTTTGAGATGGCGACCTACCCCACTATCATTCTGCTACGCATCATGCAAAATACCCGCCTGTTTTCTGCGACATTAGCTTTTGGCATGCTGCAAAAGATTTGTAATTCAGACTGCCAGTAGGCTGTGAAGAAACAATTAGCACTAAAACGAAAATGTGCACTAGTGAACGGTGTGTGTATAGCCACACACCACATTTAGGAAAGAAGAGCCCTGAGACGATATCGGTTTGTCGTTGTAACCTATCTGTTTATTGCTGTAAATAAAGGATCATTATTACTTGAGAACAGCGGTGTGCGCAGATAAAGTGTCGATTCATTTCAGGCTCAAATTTGATGGTGGCAGCAGCACATAGCGAGGACGAGTTTTCAAAAGGATGTTTGGGTGAGGAAGCGTTGTCTGGTACGAGTAGGTAGACCGTTATAGTTATGGCCCAAATGTCGCTGATCACGAAGTGGTTGAGAAGGTAACGCTCTGCTGTTTTTAGCATGAAACATTCTACATACTGTATGGCTGAAGCCATGACAGACCACGGGCACTGTTAGTAATTTGGCCTGGAAGGTTACACTGGACACCTTATCATTCAAAGTGCACGAGTTGGTTGTGGCAAGGCTTGCTATGAATGGGGCAGTGGATGTGAAATATGCATTTGAGTACTGGCACAGGCGCGGTATTATCTCAGTGTCGTTGGGCTTAAAATATGTCAGCCACATGAGCTATCAGATGACGCGAATGACAACTGTTGTTTCGTGTGCGGTTCTTGTGCATCCCTGATTAGCCTGATCATAAGCGCACTCATTCTGTAACGGCTATGGTTTCATGTTAAAACCCGCAGTACTGCAAGTAAATAAAACTGTTAATCTAGCTTCGACTCCCTCTGAGGCTGCTAAGCGCATCAATGACTGCGGTTTCCGCTACAATGTAGTCGTGGTGTCCGTTGGTGCCAATAGCAACGCTTGGTTAGCTGACACCATACTTGCAAACTAGGTCGCCGCGGTGGTTCAGTGGCTATAGCGCTCGGCTGCTGACCCGAAAGAAGCGGGTTCGATCCCGGCCGCGGCGGTCGAATTTCGATGGAGGCGAAATTCTAGAGGCCCGTGTACTGTGCGATGTCAGTCCACGTTAAAGATCCCCAGGTGGTCGAAATTTCCGGAGCCCTCCACTACGGCGTTCCCCATAGCCTAGTCGCTTTGGAACGTGAAATACCCATAAATCTATTTACATACTTGCAAACTGCGTATTTCCCTAGATAGCGATGTCGGCATTTCCTATTGATAAGACTATGGCTCAAGAAAACTTGTTGGATGAGTTGGTTAGACCGGGCGCATTGTATCAGATGAAGGTTGGGAACGATGGTCTCTAACTATCGCATCTCGTCCCAACCAGTCAATAAAAACCAAATTTCCAGGCGGTGGTGTATTATAGGCACAGCGTTGAACCGATTTTGAATGCGATACCATTATACGACTGAATCGATCCGATATCGTGTTAGGGCCCTTCTTTCTTAAATGTAGCGTGTGATTATACATACATCGATCAGTAATTTTCATTGTAGTGCTGTTTCTTCAGAACCTACTGGCAGTGTCTCATTGCTAAATTTTTTGCAGCATGCCAAAAGCTAATGTTTTGCATCATTTCAAAAGCCTGGTGCGATGAAAGGTGATAGAATGGGGCAGGTCACCATCACAAACAAAAAGCGGGGGATTGTAGAAAGCTTCTTCAAGGCGTAGAAAGCTTCTTCAAGGCGTAGAATGCGCTATTGCAGACCCAGAAAGGACCACCAGAAGTTTTTTCAAAAACAAATGCGATCGTTTTGTTAAATGCCGGTTGTGGAAAGGCTATCCTGAAGAGCTGCAGTCGTAACTGGGAAATCGTTAAGGCCCGATAAGAGACGTGGATATTTTAATGCCATTAATTGCTGATGTATATATCTGTTAGGAGAACCTACTGCTGCTATCCTACGTTGCATGCCCCGATTGCTTAAGTACTGATTTAATCACTATGAAGGTAGTTGGTTTAGGCTTGACCTCCCAGGTTTGCAATACTATGCCACAGTTTACACTTGCCAGAACGTGAACTAACAGTACCAGTATTGCTAGCCGGTGGGTTGCTCTACCATGCTCCGTGACGTTTGTTCGAAGCTAAGTGAACACCAAATCGACAAGAATAAGACTTTGTGGGCCGAAAATAATCCCCTTACGTTGAGACCATGTGCAAGTTGCACATAGAAGCGAACAATGTAGTGACCTTCTAAGTACGCTCCCTCGACGACTAACTGTATATAGACAAGCACGATGGGTTTGACACTATTAGTGGCAAAATCAAGCATGCGCACCAAGGGTCCCAGAGGCTTGCATAACTCAGGCTTGACTAACTAAACCACGGAGAACAAGAACACTCCCTCAGCAACGGCTGTTAAAGACGCGTTTGCAGTTTCGCTGATGTTCGCATCGGCGTCATCTGTGTAACACCCTGCCGTACTTATCAGTGAGCATGCAGTGGCGTCAAGCATTACATCCGCTTAACTTGCCACGCTGATTTGCCTGAATGTATTGACGTCACTATTAACGTCAAAACAATGCGCTAAAGCATAACACCAACATCAGTATACCGGGTAGCAGTACATTTTGCTGAGCTTCCAGTACATCTTGCTTGGCAGCGGCCGTCCTGTCCGTCTTTTTGTGTGGTTTGTGTTGAATTTAGCGCTGTTTTTTCCTTTTGTTAGAAAAGCTTGTGTATTTTATGTCTTTCTTCAAAAAGTGAAATTTCCTTGCAAAGTGATATAACGAACCTCCAGTGTACCCCACTGGCCATTTAGCTCTGATTATGCCGATTTGTAACAAAGTTCCATGCTTCTATATCAACTTTATGTGGAAGGTTTAAACCACGGCGCATGGCCTGCTCTGTCAAGCGCCGTGGAAAAGGCACAAAAAACTTATCCCGTCTCAACGGTGCCGGCAGAAAGCGTTTGTGTCGGCAATTTGTCATTTTCGGCGCTCGTTATGCTTCTTGCGCTTATACGCGGAAAATCGGGCATGTGGTCCTTTGAATAATGCCGCACTGCGCGGTGCGCATGGCCTGCTGCGCCATGCGGCACTTCAACGGAGTTAGCAAGGCAAGGTGGTTATATTAGCGGATCATGCTTATCGGAATTTAAACAAACTGCGCACAAACATATTATTGCAACTGAGCCCTCCTCGTGCGTAAAGCTTCCAATTTCAATCTGCTTTATATTGCCGCGAATCATTGGACCCTTTGTTTTCGCATTCAAAACTGCCGTTACGCGGCTGTGTCATTTTGTTTTGAAATGCGAGATGCGACGTGACTTATCTTCATAGATCGTGGACGGTTGAAAATGCTTCCACATTTTTCCAGATTGCTGTAGTTGCTTTTGGTTCTTTATGTCGAAAGTTCCTCGCCAGTTTTAAATTGAGCGCGGCCAACAACGCCAGGCATTCATGTCGATGACCGCCGACCACGCTTGCGGCTATAGCCGCCGTCGAGGCATTTAGTTCTTAATGGGTGCTAGTCAGTTCCTTAAACATTTTTTTAGGGGGGTTTAACGTCCCAAAGCGACTCAGGCTATGGGGGACGCCGTAGTGAAGGACTCTGGAGATTTCGATCTCCTGGGGTTCTTTAACGTGCACTGACATTGCACAATAGACGGGCCTCTAGAATATCGCCTCCGAAATTCGACCGCCCAGGCCGGGACCGAAACCCCGTCTTTCAGGTCAGCAGCCGAGCGCCGTAACCACTGAGCCACCGCGGCGGCACTAAGCCCCTTAAACCGTTTCTCTTGGATGCTTTTTCGTTGTCTTCGTGACTGCAGGAATGTCGTCACCACAACGTGACAGTTTGCATCAACCTTTGAACGTTAATTATATATATATATATCCCACCGGCGGCATGGTTGTTTATTCTGCTGGTTTATAAGTAAATTTCTTAAAAAAAAAGAATTGATTGGCGCTAGAAACTAAAAAAAACAGAAAACATTCCCCTGTGCACCTTCGTTTCGGTGACTGCTGGCTTCCCTAATATATATATATATATATATATATATATATATATATATATATATATATATATATATATATATATATATATATATATATATATATATATATATATATATATATATACTATATATATATATATATATATATATATATATTTCTTATGTAAATGAGCATTAAATACATAATTAACGAAATAACCTCGAAGTCTTGGCCCCCACTAAAAAAAAAGTTCCGTAGTCACTGTAGATTACCCCGTCTTCAACCTCTCTGCAAACGGTGCAAAGCGCATGCGTATATGCAAGCCTTGGCGAAATCACGAGTGGTCATTCAGGCTCACTCACAAATGTTTGCTCAACGTACGGGCTCTCTCAAACTCACACTGACAAGAGCTCGACCTCATTCGAACTCATAACTGAAACTAATTTTGGCGCACTTCTCACTTGGGCTCACTCAGACTGACGACTAATCTAGACTCAGTCACTCATTTGAACCCACGACTCGAACTCACTCGTATAGACTCACGACTCATCTGGGCTCACTAACTTCGACTCATGACTCATCTGCGCTCTCTATTTCGAGTCACGACTCACTTGGTCTCATCCACCCATTTTAACGTGATAGTGTTAAAGACCGAGTAACGAAGAAAATCCGGCGTCGGAGCTGTCGGCGCTGAGCGAAAAATCAGCAGCATGACACTGGCAGGCGGTGCCCAGAGAAGAACCTAGGAGGCAAGTGGTCCACATAGGTGACGCGATCTTGCGGTGTCATTACAACTTGCCTACCGCATAGTCAGAAAACTGCTAACAATAGCAACTGGGACTTAAATTCATGATTGGTCGCTTGGGAACAGCAGCCTTGGTCACTCAAGGCTCACCACCGGGAGAACCTGACGTCAAAGAAGAGTGGCGCATCGCTTATCCGATGCATGTGAGGGGATATGAGGACTCCTGGGTATTTATGAATGCAAAGTAGAGAATGACCTCTTGAAATATGTGCATTAACTCATTATGCTATCGCGTAATACCCTTAGAGCGGAGCTTTAGCGTCCCCCATAATTTTTGACTCACGGCTGATCTGCACTCACTCACTCATATCTACTCATGGCTTATGTGCGCTTACTTATTCGGGCTTACTCGAACATTTCAGCTCATGCCTCACCGAGGTTCACCTTGACTCATGACTCCCATAAGCTCGCACATCGAACAGCGCAGCCATTTTTATGCCCAGTGGCCCATGTTGCGCGCCTCAAATGCCAAAAAAGTTGTAACACAGTGTTGCGATGAGATCTATATGCAGTTATCCTGTAGCCTGAGATGAGTAGAGGCCTGCAACTTCCGCTCGCGGGACGTAATGATCGGAGGCCACTGCATGTTTTTGGCAACGAATTAAAAAAAACAGTAAAGGAAGAAGTAGAAACAACCGTGATGCAGCAAAGGTATAGGTATTATTTAACGAGACTAACAAACTTTTCTCGCCTTTATGTAATGTTATAGAATGAAGCAGCCATAAAAATTACATTGCACCAAGGAATATAACTTTTCTACATCAAAACCTCGACCAGAAGCGCATTTAGATTTACGACGTGCGCAGAAAACTCGCGTTTATGAATTTACAAACTCGGGTCCAGTTGGTATCAGATTAAATGTGATCATGGGATTGTTAGACCTCACATCATGTATTTATTTGATTTGGGGGCCCACACTACAGAGCTAGGCAAGGAGGATTCAGATCACAATATCAAATGTGCGCTCACTCATCACGACACGGATCGTTATCCGAATATGAGTATGAACTCACACACAACTCAGATCAACATATGAAATGAGCCTGAGGGAACCTGATTAAGTCGACTCAGAAGTGAGTCTGCCGACCTATGCTGTTATGTGCAGTTTATATTCCGTTTTCCCAGTGTCGTTTCTGGGTTTAAAATCGTTTGTTCGTGCGCGCGGTGTGGTCGACATTAGCTGTCCCACTGAGGCCAAGCGGCGGTAAACAAGGTGCGCAGAAAATTTCTGTTCGCTAGAAAGCGGCCATCATTAAAGTTAGCACTCTCTCGTGCGCATGCATCAGTCTAAATTTTTTCACCCATGATTCAGGTCGTGGAAAAAGGCTTCCCAGAGTGTCAGAGGGCTAGAACCGTTTTTGGCCTTCATAAACAGCGTTATGCTGTTCATAACACATTTACAATGTTATTGAACATCCAACATCAGAAAGGTGTTCACGAACACCCTTCAAAGTGTTTGAACACGCTTAAAGGGTGGTAGCGCCTGTGAAAAGAAGATTATACTTTTGAAAGTTTAATAATTCAGCGTCATTCGCAAACATGGCAGTGCTTCTGGTGCTGAAGCGTTTTGTCGAACGAATTCAGCCTATTCTACCTTTTTGTCTTTATAGTTTTTTTGCCTTATCCGGAACTCTGTGATCATGTGCTGCAAACAGTAAAAACGATGCCAGGATCAGCACCAGTGCTGATTAGCTGTGCAGGAAAACCAACCACACCTCTTGTATGTAATTGCGGCTACAGTGATTAGTAATGGATTCCGCACCTTGAAACCAGCATTTACAATTCGGAATAGATCTCTCCCGGTCGTCTATGACATCATTCCTTTAGGACTCGTTTTCTATGTAATAAAACCCAATAGGGCCAGGTGTGAAATAGGCACACGTTGACAAGGCCGACATATTTCCTCACTGTGCCACCGGCCGTCGTCACGTAGCGTAACTGCCACGTATCGGTATAACGAAGCCTTGGCTGTAACGAAGAAATCGCGGGACCCCTTAGACTTTGTTATAACTAGTTTACGCTGCATGTTCGCCGCCGTATAGAGATGTCGCTAAATATAGCATCACATACTCACAGTGCTAACCGTCCTCTTTAGATTAAAAAAAAATATTTACGCACAATATCTAATCACCCTTCAGCATCGCTCTCTGTAGAGTGGAAACGCAAAAAGGTGCCTGTAAGCGTAACATCGGTCCGCGCCAAAGATAACGAAGTGGTCGAAACTATATCAGAGTCTTCGTCTGCGTCGCCTTTGTGCTAAAATTTTCACTAAGGAAAAATAGAGTAAACGTTTCACCACAGTACATGACTCTAGAAAATGCCCGTAGTAGCCTTTAAGGACAACGGCGTGTTTGAGTTAGTTTCTGAGGCCTCAGTGAGGAAGCGCGTGTCTGTGATGGCAACTGGATATATGCCTATTTAGTGAAGCGCATTAAGAATTGCAGTATGAATTAATTGCATAGTCTCAGCATTGAGGCTGTTGTCAGAAAGATTAAGAGCTATAATTTTCATTTTGATGACCACGAGGATGGGGGTGTTATCTAGTGTGACTCTAATGTCACACTGGGCCTTTGAAGATTTTTACTTTAATGGCTCAGGGAGACTTTGAGTAGAGGATTACTAGTAGAGCAGGTTTTTGTAGAATTTGAGTTTTTTGGATTGTTTCAGTAGTTTTCAAGACTACTATTTAAAAAAATTGCGGGGTAATTAAGACTACCTATGTACTTTGAATGCAAAAGCAATGTCTCGTCGTGAGTTCTGGTGCGAGGTTCATTGCGATTCGTTCGTTTCTATTTAGACACCCATTCGTTAGCATCCAGTCGTAGAGAAACGATTGTACCGGGTTCAGCTTTATTCGCCAAAACTCAATGCGGTTTGGTGCCCTTTGAGTTGCGTGCCTGCATCACAATCTGCAGTACCTGGTTGAATTCCTCGCACCTTGAGAAGGAACTTTCTTTTTGCTGATGGCGTCACCGGGTTTCTGAACGACGCCGGCTTTTATTGCCCATGTGCCGTGCAACGCTTTCGCGTTAAAATGTGGCCTTCAGGGGCAACGCATGCCCGTGTTGGTAGCCCATAACAAAACGATGTGCGAGCGAATAAGAACAAGCCAAGAGTACGAAAGCCGCGCTTTGCTGTGTATCTCCTTCCAGGTGTTGTGGGCTGTTGCTATTTAATTTGACTAGAGCTACATTCAGTAGAAATTGAAGGAATATTTTGGCCGATTACAGCGTTGTAATGAGGAATAGTGAAAACAGAGCAATCTTTCAAAGCTAGAAAAAACAAAATAAAATTAAAATGTGGTCTCCACTAGCCGTTTCCTTAAGCTGGCTGTGGTGATGGTATTAAATTTTTGCACATGTATTTCCAATGCTTGACCACATCGGTATCCTGTTCCGGCTGTTGATCACGAAGTCTGTATTACTTTCGATATCATCATCCACATCACGTTTTGAGTTCAGCGGTGGGAAAGAACTATCCTGGTTTTCACTTGAAACATATTGGGAATAAATTTTTTTCCCACAAAATAGTAGCCAGCTGCTCCCAACAAAAGCCGAACAAACAAAATTCTCTGAAAGCTCAAGTTGGATGGAGTTATTCTCAGTGTCGCTTGAAAGTACGTGCGAAATGTACGCTGCTCTTGAGTCGATATTTTTAACTCGCACGTTGCGTGCACGCAGAGTGGACCTACTTCGGAGTACGCGTAGGAGACCTGGAATCCAAGGGACATGGCGTGTCCGGAAAGGTGTACGCTGCGACGGCAGAGGTTATCTGCCTCGTCGACTTCAATTACGATGGTGCAGGGTCCTGTAAGTAATAGCGATTGACTCAGGGTTTGTCACAAGTTTCCAGAATAGGAGGTCTAAGAGAATTCTGGTGTGGGCTAGCTGCTGCATACTTTCTACGACACAGATTGACACAGCGCAACGGGATGAGGACGAGAAGAAGAAACACGATACACAGGATGGGCGCTGCCTTTGTTTCGTGCTTCTCGCCCTCGTTCACTTGCGCTGTGTCAATCTGTCTCGTAGATAGGAGGTCTGTTTGTGAGCACTGCAGCGAGGCCACTTACGTCAGGCTGCAAAACTTTAGACACCTGCAGGGCGAGTAGAACTGCCATCCTCATCGCTGAGGACCGTGGTAACTTCATAGGCACCTTGTGTGCTCCACTGTAATTTTAAAGGAAGATCCAGTGTTCTTGAGAGTTTCCACTGAAGCTGCATCTGCATGTGAAAAGAGTAAGTTACGGGCCTTTCTTTTTGGACAGTTGTGAAACTAGGTTGGGTGTTCCTTCTTCTGCTTTATGAGTTACTCACAATGTTGCAACGAGAGTGAGGAAGAGAAATTTTTACGAGCATCCATGCAATGCGCTCAGAAGGTCAGCCTCACCTTTGGGGCACAAGCAGTCTAAGTGCATTACGGAAAATTGCTAGGCGAGTAGGTACATGATTTCAACGAAAATAGTGCGCTAAAGACGGGACTTAGTGTGTACATGTCTCCTACTCTCGGCCCCGCCTTTCTCGCGCTGTTTTCGTCAAAAGCAGGCTAAAACGTTTCACCTTAACAATGTAACGTGCTTTGCTTATGGCTGACAACCTTTAAAAGTGGTACCAACCATTCAAGAATGTTCGTGACACATTTATGATATTAGGATGTTCACGAACACTTTACGCGTGTACATGGTCGCCATATTGGTGTTTATACGTACCATAATTGTATCCATGAACACCCTGAAAGATGTTAGCCCTGGCAGTTAAGGGCAACTTTTGTAAAACTTTACATGTGCAAAGCATTTTAGTGTAAGCGGTACCAAGCTCTACTGTTGCTCAGAGTCAGCGCACTAACGCTGTGCCACAGGTAAAGGGAATGTGAAGTAATAGGCCTAAAGGGCATTTATAATGACTGATAATAAAAGGTCTGGTGACGTTGCTATGACATAATGTCATTCGTGCGGATAAAAATCCCTGACGCGCCACTGTTGCTCAGAGTCAGCATACTAATGCTTTGTTCGGGGTAAATAGGATGTGGGTTAATAGGCCTAAAGGGCATTTATCGTGACTGATAACAGAAGATGTGGTGACGTTGCTATGTGATGATGTCATTTCGTGCGACAGCAACCACGACGCGCCCCGGTTACTTTGAGTCAGCATATAATGCTCTGTAAGGGTTAAAGGGAATGTGGATTAATTGGCCTAAAGCGTACTAATCGCGACCGATATTAAATGTCTGGTGACGTTAATATGATACGACGTCATTTCATGCGGCTAACAACCTCGACGCTTCTCTAGGCTACGGGAGCGGTCAGGGGCGGCGTTTCTGGCTCCGACAGGTGTCGATATAAAAATGCAAATGTCACTCATCTTGCAAGGTGTTTATCAGAGATAGCACTGAGCTTAGCTCTGAAACGTGCATTACCAGGAATTCGGTGCAGCGCCCAGACAGTAAGCACAATCAAGCGGCCTGTCACGTTGTGTTCTGCAGGCACCCAGTCAATCTCTTTCGTTCTTACATTATGGATGACGTCAACGAAATATTTATGAATGTTCGAAGCAATACTACCCACGCCGCGGTGGCTCAGTGGTTAAGGCGCTCGACTACTGACCCGGAGTTCCCGGGTTCGAACCCGAACACGGCGGCTGCGTTTTTATGGAGGAAAAACGCTAAGGCGCCCGTGTGCTGTGCGATGTCAGTGCACGTTAAAGATCCCCAGGTGGTCGAAATTATTCCGCAGCCCTCCACTACGGCACCTCCCTCTTCCTTTCTCCTTTCACTCCCTCATTTACCCTTCCCTTACGACGCGGTTCAGGTGTACAACGATATATGAGACAGATACTGCGCCATTTCCTTCCTTCCGAAACCAATTATTAATATTATTAAACAATACTAGAAGCGCTTGGAGCAAACTCCTGATAATGTTCAGGGGGGGGGGGGGCGCTGTTGTAGAGTGCGGCGGACCCGCATTAGTAAACTGCGCGTAATTGATTGAGAAACGTGATAGGAGAGTGAGGGTGAAATATTTTGGTGAACGACCTCGAAGAATGGCGCCACACTTATACCACACAGGAGACCCTATGAAAAGAAAGACTATGAAATGTTCGTGATACACGGATGTAGAACTGTGGCTTTGCTATGCTGAATATTATTCTGCTAAAATGTTTCAACAGTACTGTCAATAGTAATGTAAACAAAGTGTGTTTTCCGGCCCTTCAGGGACTATTAAATGATTAGGTTGCAGTTTTACTGTGTTGAATTGTACTCGTCTCTTTTTTATTCGCCTTGTTTACTATGCATAACGTTTCTCCTGTAATGCAGTTTCCTTCACTGCATTACGTATGACTCTCTCCGCTAAAGTTGTCAACTTCTACGGGCGACTAAGCCTGTCAAGTGGTCACTGCAAACAGCTTTTTCTGGCCACCCACAGTGTTTGTTTAACAATAGCCTAAATAAACATTCATTCATTCATTCATTCATTCATTCATTCATTCATTCATTCATTCATTCATTCATTCATTCATTCATGGTTGGAGAGCAAGGTAGCACGCTTTGCCAGTTGACCTAGCCTCACTGAAAATAGCGGAGAGGAAACTGAACAGGCAACTAAACTTTGTTCGAGAAGCGTTTCGGAATGCATGCCAGGCATACCACACCAAGCACGCATTTTAGTGACGTGTACATCACGTATTTTTCATGTTCCTGCCAGTTTGACTTTGTACATTGCCACGCAATGGTGCGAAAAAAAACAGACAAAAGACGAGGCGATTGACGTAGAACTGCAATTAACTATTATTGGGTTGAACTGGGCGCACAAAGAACTGAAGCCGGCGGCTGTGACCATAACAACGAGGCAAGATAACCTCTGGCCCTTTAGGGTCACAGAGTAGATTCCAGTATTAGGCAAGCGTAGCAGGGGGCGGCAGAAAGTTAGGCGGGCGGACGAGGTTAAGAAGTTCACGAGGAACGGTGGCCGAAGCTGGCAAAGGACAGGGTTACTTGAAGAGGTATGGGAGAGGCCTTTGCCCTGTAGTGGGCCTAGCCAGGATGGTGATGATGATGATGGTGAGTGAACTTTCCAGATACGACGTGCAAAACAACCAAAACAGCATCGAACAACGTATAATCGGTTCCACCTGGGTGCGATAATTCGCGCTAAACCTGGTTTGTCTTGCATCACAAAAGAAAGCGGTAAAACCACGTGCCACCGATTTTGAGGAATAAACAAACAACCACTGCTAACCTTTGTGTGAATATATTAGAGCTAAAGCTCTACTCTTCGCACCACAACTCCCAAGGTCAAGTTTGGTGTGCGTTTGACCTTGAGCCGGCGGAGCGGAGGTGTGGCAAGTGACGTCATACCACGTGTTCGTTGGGGAGAGGCGTTCGCTCGGATTCTCGCCGCTGCTGTACCACGTGACTGTCGGGGGTGTAACAGCTGCTTCTCTGGCGCCGGTCGGTCAGTCTGGCCATGGATGAGGCACGCGCCGGACTGACTCCGGCGCTGAACTTTGTGTATCTGTGCTTAAAAGAGCTTTCGCTCATTTCACTAGTGTTAACAAGCGCTACACGTCAACTAGTTTTTTTTTTATCGTTTCTAAAACTCCTTTAGTTTTTTTCATGTGCCGTCTGTATGCCTTCTTCTTAGCCCTCTTTGTCTCACAGTGTACCTTTCGGGGATCTTTAGATATATAGAAAAAGAATTGAGAGGAAATTTTCTCAATGTAGCTTGATAGTTTTGATCTTGCAAAATAAAAAAGAAAGCCTTAATTCTGCTTTTCACACTAAGGAGGGCCTGTCGTCCATCACAAAAGTTTTTCGATGAATTGTGCGCCTTCCAGGAATTTTTTCGTGGAACCCCGTATTTGTTGGCTGTTAAGTAGCAAAAAAATACCTGTTAGAGTTTGGGGAGGAAAAAAAAGTTCCCCGAAAATTTAAATGTGCAGATGCCCGACGTCACTCGTCAACACGAAGAAAGAAGTTAATTTTTCCAACCTCATTGGGCAGCGAAAATTAGCTGTTTCAAACAAACATGAGAGTGCGGTTTTAAGGTAAACTACAAAAAGTCAAGGCTCAGAAAACAAAACTAGAAACACAGCGTGTCGAAAGAAGACTAAATTAATCAACGGAGCAAAAGCACCGTGCAAGAAAGAATGATAACCGGGGAAAAAAAAAATTAGGAGCTCTGTATCAGATCAACAAGCGACACAAAAACGTCGCCAGTGGTGCAAGCGATGAAAGCTCCGCAAATAACTTGCAGATAAAACTAGGCACGAAGTAAACAATAACGATTGAAATGCTAATGCAAGGGCGTTCATAAATCACGTATTATCAGCAGCATAAGTTTACAGCGTTCTTACTCGGGCATGAAAATGAGTTCGTGTTTTTCTAGCTACAATGAAATGTAACAATTGTTTTCCCATAAAGTAGCGCGCAAAAGTGCCAAGGCGTCAAAAGAAAACTGACACCATCAATCGGGACAGTTGAAGTACTTGCACTGGTCTGCTTTCAGTATTTGAAGGGCACTGTACCTAGAAAATCACGCTGAGTTCGCGGCAGTCTGCGGTGGCAGCGCCCCAGATTATGAGAGAGTTCTCGAATGGCGCTTATGATCTGAGTGCGGTCAAACAAGCCTGTAAGAAAAATAACGGTGCGACCGGCCGTCACTAAGTTGTGGACCACAAAACGCAATGCAAGTGGAGGCTCTAGTCCTCACAGACCAGCGGATAACTGTTGAAGACATAGTCGAGCAAGTTGCCATGGGTGCCGACTTATCGCACAACGTCCTTGACAAAAACCTGCACATGACGAAGGTTTCCGCGGTTTCTGAGGCTTGCGCAAGAAGACTTGCGGAAGAAAGCTGCCGCAACAATGTTGAAGCTTTACGAGAGAGAATCTGATGACTTTTTGACCACCTTACCATCATAGTTGAGTGTTGGGGGAGTACTGTGAGACAGGACCCCAGCGGGCAATAATGGCAGCATTTAAACTGACTAGCGCAAAAGGAGGCCGAGGTTCTGCGTGCATCAGGCGAAGCCATGCTGAGCCTGTGTTAGGAAAGCCGTGGTGCTCTTCTTACCGATTATCCTCGCAAAGAGCAAACTATTACGGGGAATAATTATTGCGAGCTTCTCACTCAGTTGTGAGCTGCTGTCGATGCTCAGCGCAGAAGAACGCCCACGAAAGCGTCCGTAATCATCTCCTTCAAAACAGGTGACGGTGACAAACGCTGTATCCCTAGGCTAGAAAAGCTTGCCTCTTACATTATATTCACACCGTTTCACACCAAACGTTTCCTCTTTTCTCCCATGACGAGCATAGAGCGCGGGTAAACATTTCCGGGAGGACGAGGAAGTGTTTCCTCAAATGTAGCTATTCCTTAAATCCCAACAAGTCATGCTTTTTTGGGCAAAAATCTTGAAGACGAAGCATTGTTACGTGCTGCTGCCAGAATATTGGCGCGTGCTCATGGGAGCGCGCCGACGATGAAGACGAAGTGTGCGTGTGCCGGTGGACAAAGACGAAGTGTGTGTGTGGTTCGGACAGCCATCTTGTGAGTTCCCTGCTGTGCGCTGGACTTCGCTGAGACTGTGATCTGTGCCGGTCCTGTCTTCGTTACATTTTTGGTGGAGGTGCTGGGTACTTTCCAACATCTACGTGCCCCGAAGGCTCTCTATGAACATGGATTTGACTCCGATTCATCGCAGTACAAGCCGCCGAATCCAAGGTCAGTCACCAGAGTACGGTCCGTTAGCCCCTAGGACCAGGGCTGCAGCTGCGACGCGCAGGACTGACGCGGCACCTATGGATAGCAACGGAGACGCGGCAGCTATGGCTGACAACGGGAACTCAGCTGCTCATTTCCTGGTCCTCCAGCCGCGAACGCCGCCGACCTTCCATGGCGAAGTGTTTGAGGACGCGGAGGACTGGCTTGACCAGTTCGAGCGCGTTGCCAGGTACAACGGCTGGGATGCGGAGCGGAAGCTGCACAATGTTTACTTCCCTCTTGACGACTCGGCGCGGACGTGGTACGCGTACCACGAGACAACGTTTCCTTCTTGGGAACGGTTCCGTAGCCAGTTGCTGGCGACCTACGTCAACACCGACCGTCGGGAACGAGCTGAGTCGGCGCTGTAGTCAAGGAACCAGCGACCCAATGAGAGCGTCGCAATGTATTATGAGGACATGACACGACTGTTCAGAAGGGCGGATCCAAACATGGCCGAGGACAAGAAAGTGCGCCACTTGATGCGCGGGATAAAAGAAGAACTGTTTTCTGGGCTTGTGCGAAACCCACCTAACACCACTTAGGAGTTTCTATCGGAGGCCACTATCGTCGAAAAGACCCTGCAACAACGCGCCCGCTATTACAATCGCACCGTGAACACCGTATCAACTTCCGACTTTGCGCCAGTCTCCAGCGACTCCGCTGACACCCTTCGGGAGCTGGTTCCATCTATCGTCAAAGAAGAGCTGCACAAAATGTGCCTCTCTGCCCAGTCGCAGCCGCAGTGCCCATCGTTAGCACAAATTATCCGAGAGGAAGTGCAGCAGGTGGTCCCTAAACCTGTTGCCCCTGCTGCCCTTACACCGACGCCCCCGCGCCAGACGTACGCGTCGGTACTCCGACAGAACTGCGACCTCGCCCCTTGGAGCACAAGCCCATCTGCATCTGCTTTCCAGCCGCGGCCCCCGCCTGTCCCTGTGTTGCCCGAGGCCAGACTGCGGAAGACGGACGTGTGGCGGGCACCTGACCAGCGGCCCCTTTGCTACCACTGCGGTGCGGCTGGCCATATCTTGCGGTGGTGCCCTTATCGTCGAGCTGGAATTCGCGGATTTCATCCGCGAGTCCCCTGTCCGCCCAATGGCGAACGGTCCCGCGAAATTGAGGAGCACCTGTCAACGCGCCGGGATCACACTCACACTGATTTCCCTCGCCCTGACTACCGCCCACCAACCTCTACCCGCTATCGTTCGCCGTGTCCCCGTCCTTCGACAAGCCATTTCAGCCGCTCACCGAGTCCTCGCCGGGGAAAATAGACCCAGTGGCCTGCGGAGGTAAGGCCGCTGACGAGCGAACAGCCGAACATCCTCCATCGCGTTCCCGACCAGACGACGGCTATCAAACGAGGACACGTGACGATCACAAAGGATGTGCAGCTTCGGACTTACCGGTCGATATCGACGATTTAGCGGTTACGGCATTGGTTGATACGGGAGCGGACTATTCGGTTATGAGCAACGAGCTAGCAAAAGAACTGAGGAAAGTTTTAACCGCGTGGACTGGGCCTCAGATTCGCACAGCTGGTGGGCACCTAATTACCGCTGTTGGCCGGTGTACGGGGAGAGTTATAATCGACGGATTTATTTACGTTTATGACTTTGTTGTCCTACCTCACTGTTCGCGCGATGTCATTCTCGGCCTGGACTTTTTACAAGCTAACGGCGCCGTTATCAATTTACAAGAGCCGCGCGTGACGTTTTCGCCGACGCAAGCAATTGAAATAGCCGACCCAGACGACTCCAGGATACCCGCCCTGCGTATTGATGCTGATGACGTGACGGTGCCTCCGCGGTGCAGCATGATGGTCCCCGTGCAAAGTGACTCGCCCGGTGATCGAGACGTTATGGCAGAGAGAAACGTCAGCCTTCTAATCGAGAAAGGAATCTGCGCTGCAAGAGGGCTTGTTCGCTTACGGGATCGCTCTGCGACACTCTTGATCACCAACTTCGGAACAGAGTTCCAGCCTATTGCGAAAGGAACGGCCGTCGCATACGTTACCGACTTCGTTGAGCCCGCAGAAATATGTGCTCTGGAGCTACCGTCGCCGGACGGACGCGATGCAGCAGCCGTTCTGTCTACCGTGGACATTAATCCCGGCTTGTCGGTGGGTCAGAAGCAGCGCTTGTTAGAGCTCCTTCACGATTTCGCAGAGTGCTTCGCCACGACATCAAAGGTAGGGCGCACCCCGGTAGCCAAACACCGCATCATCGTCAACGAGGAGACTAGCCCCATATCCCAACACCCGTACAGAGTGTCGCCGGTGGAACGGGAGGCTATACGATCCCAAGTGCAAGAAATGCTTGCAGACGACGTAGTCCAGCCGTCCACGAGCTCCTGAGCTTCGCCTGTGGTATTGGTGAAGAAAAAAGATAACACCTTGCGATTCTGCGTCGATTATCGGAAGTTGAATCGTGTCACGAAACGTGACGTTTACCCCCTTCCACGTATCGACGACGCCTTGGATCGACTGCGTGACGCTAAATATTTTTCTTCACTCGACCTTAAGAATGGCTACTGGCAGATCGAAGTGGACGAAAGGGACAGAGAGAAGACAGCGTTCGTGACACCTGACGGCCCTTATGAATAATTCAAAGTGCTACCCTTTGGACTCTGTTCTGCGCCAGCAACCTTCCAACGCATGATGGACACCGTTCTTTCTGGGCTGAAATGGCAGACATGCCTAGTGTACCTTGATGATGTTGTCATTTTTGCTCCTAGCTTCGAGGAACACCTCAACCGGCTGCGAATGGTGTTACAGGCGCTCCGTTCGGCACAGTTGACGATAAAGCCACAAAAGTGTCACTTTGGTTTCGAAGAGCTCCGTTTTCTTGGTCACGTGATAAGCGCTGACGGAGTCCGTCCTGACCCGGAGAAGACTGCCGCTGTGGCACAGTTCCCGCGCCCAACCGACAAAAAGTCCGTTCGTAGGTTTCTGGGCCTCTGTGCCTATTACAGACGTTTCGTTGAAAACTTTTCCACAATTGCCGAGCCCCTTACAATGCTTACTAGAGGCAATGTATCTTTTGTGTGGCATGATGATCAGGAATCTGCCTTCAACGAGCTACGCAGCCGCCTGCAAACTGTCCCAATACTCGCCCATTTTGATGAACGAGCTGCCACTGAAATTCATACTGACGCCAGCAATGTTGGTCTCGGCGCTATTCTCGTTCAGTGGCAGGATGGCAACGAGAAAGTCATAGCGTACGCCAGCCGCTCCCTCTCGAAAGCAGAGGCAAACTACTCTACCACAGAGAAGGAATGCCTTGCGGTAGTGTGGGCGATTAGCAAGTTCCGACCATATCTCTATGGTCGCCCGTTTCGAGCTGTCAGTGACCATCATTCGTTATGCTGGCTAGCCAATCTCAAAGACCCTTCGGGACGGCTTGCGAGATGGAGCCTTCGCCTCCAGGAATACGACATCACGGTAGTGTACAAGTCCGGCCGTAAGCACAATGACGCCGTTTGTTTGTCACGTGCACCTGCCGACGTTGCTCCGGCCGAAACGGAGGACGACTTACCGTCTTTTGCTCTCGTCACGTCGTCCGATATGGCTCAGCGTCAACGGGCTGACTCAGAGTTGCGTCCGCTCATCGAGCATCTGGAGGGCCTTAACGTCGCTGTTCCGCGGCTTTTCGTTCGAGGTTTGGGTTCCTACAGTCTCCGAGATGGTGTCCTTTACAAGAGGAACTTCGCCCATAACACGGAAACCTTTCTTCTGGTTGTGCCATCCGAACTCCGTCCAGAAATCTTGCACGCCTGCCACGACGAGCCATCGGCTGGCCATTTCGGTGTTACGCGGACGTATGCCCGCATTCGTGCGAAGTATTACTGGCCAAAGTTGCTCTCATCTGTCCAGCAATATGTGAGGACCTGCCGTGACTGCCAGCGACGAAAGACACCACCAGTTAAACCCGCAGGGCTTCTCCAGCCCATCTCACCGCCTACAACACCTTTCCAACATGTGGGCATGGACTTGCTGGGCCCATTCCCATTGTCTTCCTCTGGGAGCAAATGGATTGTTGTGGTGACGGACTACTTAACGCGGTACGCCGAGACACAGGCGCTCCCCGACGCTAGTGCTGCAGAAGTGGCTCAGTTTTTTATGACATCAATCGTCTTGCGTCACGGTGCGCCATCAGTCGTCATCACGGACCGTGGAACCGCCTTTACGGCGGCATTAATGCAATCTCTCTTCGAACTCACCCACACCAGTCACCGGAAGACAACAGCCTATCATCCCCAAACAAACGGCTTGACTGAACGCCTCAACCGGACGCTTGCAGATATGATTGCTATGTATGTCGACGTTGAGCATCGTACGTGGGACGAAGTTCTTCCTTATGCAACCTTCGCCTACAATACGGCAGAACAGGAGACTACCCGTCTTACACCTTTCCAGCTGGTCTACGGACGGTGTGTAACTACCATGCTGGATGCTATGCTACCCGCAGCTCACAACGACGGAGACATCGGCCCCTACGCTGACGTTGACACATTCGTCCAGCGGGCTGAAGAAGCCCGCCAACTCGCAAGGTGCCGGATTCGACATCAACAACAACTCGACGCTGGTCGCTACAACCTCCGACACCGATGCGTTCGGTACGAGCCCGGCGACTCTGTATGGGTATGGACACCTGTGCGCCGCCGCGGACTCTCCGAAAAGCTCCTCCGACGCTACTTCGGTCCGTACGAGGTGGTTCGTCGTATAAGTGATGTCACATACGAAGTTTTTCCGCGGGACACGACCTCCTCACCACGTCGGCGCCATCCGACCGAGACTGTCCACGTGGTGCGCATGAAGCCCTACCATGACAGGCTGCAACCCGCCGCTTTACCAGCTTAACAGCTCTCTGTATTCTCTGCCGTCCGCCGTCTATACCGAACATTACCTTTGCTGTCCGTGTTCGTTTCCGGCGTCGGGCCGCCGCCTTGATGGAGGGGGTAATGGCGCGTGCTCATGGGAGCGCGCCGACGATGAAGACGAAATGTGCGTGTGCCGGTGGACAAAAACGAAGTGTGTGTGTGGTTCGGACAGCCATCTTGTGAGTTCCCTGCTGTGCGCTGGACTTCGCTGAGACCGTGATCTGTGCCGGTCCTGTCTTCGTTACAATATTGAATGTAATGGTCCATCCATTCGATGCTCGGAGAAACATTTCTCCTAAAGATTTCCCATTGCTCGCATCAAGTGTTAAGTTTGCCATAGAAAGTGAATAGGGAACGTTTATCAAGATAGAAAAAACATTATTAGCAAAAAAAGTGCAAGCTTGCCCACGGGGAATCGGATGATATATTTATTGTTGCAGTGAAATCTTACGATACACGAAAAAATGGCGTTCATAAACTACTTCCCGTTGAAAAATGTCCTTGTCGAGAATTCCTGCCTATGAATGAGAAATACTGCTGGAATATTCTGCGGCAGTTCACCCATAGGTGGCTAAAGTGCTTGGACTTGGGAGGCGAATATGCAGAGAAAGATTAAACTTGCTTTCAAGTCTCTATGTTTCTTCATGCCTGTAATATGTTCACGGCGGAGCTGTTGCAAGTCATCCTAAGGTACAGCGAAACCCGCTACCGGTGGACGACTGCGTACCATGCGCAGACCAACGTTATTACGGAGCGCTTGGCTGCGGTGTGCGTAAGCGCCGAACGTGGCGTGGGAAGTCATCCTGCCTTACGCCGTCTTCGTCGAGGGCAGTGCAAGAGGTCACGGCGCTGACGACGTTCAGGCTCGCCCATAGTAGGGAAGACATGACCACGCTCGACGCGATGCTGCCCATCGTTAGCCGAGAAGATAACCTCGGAGTCGCAGTCTACACTCTGAACAGAAAGGAGTAAAAAAGGGGAGCAAGCTGTCCCCTAGAACACCCCCTTTTATTAAAGTAAAAGTGCTAGAGGACAGATTCCTCCATTTTTACTCCTATATGCAGGCGTATTCGTGATTAGACTGCACCTACAGTGCGCGAGGGAAGTACGTTGCCTCGCCTCGCAGTGCATTAAAGACCAAAAGCACAAAAATGCCCGTCGCTGCAACCTACTCCGACACCACACAGTATACAAACCGGGTGACCGCATATTGGTGTGGACGCCCATTCGCCGCCATGGGCTGAGTTTAAAGCCTGTACGACACTCCTTCGGCCTGTGCACGATCATACGGCGACTTGGAGAGCTCGACTACGAAGCGGTCCCCGGCGGACCGACAGCATCACTGCGGCGCAAGAGCGCGCACAAAAGCTGCACATGTGGTACGCGTGAAGCGTTATTAGCACTTCGTATTTGCATTCTGACTGATTTCATTCTCTGTATTTATATTGGCGCACATTTTTCTTCAACGTAAACCATCCGGTCGGTGCTTATTTAAGAAAGAGGTCATGCCACAATGGCTTGTAAAGTTTGTTTCATGCTTAATGCCGCCGGCAGACGCGTTTATCGCTTTATTTGTGATGCACGGCGCAGCTGTAGATTTATATCGAAAGATAACAACAAAGTGTAAGAGATTTTGCCCTGTTCCTGACTTGTTGTAACTTCGCACGCCGTATCTTGAGAGAGCGCCTTTCTGTCTCTGTGTCTTCCTGTGTTCGTTCACTTGCGCCATTCAACTTTATGATGAACCAACTAGCCCAACAGCAATTACTTCTGTATCTATAGAGTTCGATATCAGCTTTAAATTGAGCGCGGCCCAAGACAGGCAGACATTGTTCGACGACTGCCGAGAACGCTAGTTGGCATCCCCGCCACCGAATCATTCACTTCTTTGTCGGTGCAAGTCAACCCAATAAAAAATTCTTTTCGAAGCTCTTTTCGCTGTCTTCTTTAACGTCGGACAGTTGTCACCATTACGTGGCAATATGAATTTTACGAGCTCTTCTCTTATTTTAGCAAACAAAAAATCGCACAAAGCAACACCAGTGCGAATGCAGCTGAGCAAAAGTTTAGTTTAGTTTAAGGGTTTAACGTCCCAAAGCGACTCAGGCTATGAGAGACGCCGTAGTGAAGGGCTCCGGAAACTTCGACCACCTGGGATTCTTTAACGTGCACTGACATCTGACAGTACACGGGGCTCTAGAATTTCGCCTCCATCGAAATTCGATCGCCGCGGTCGGGATCAAACCCGCGTCTTTCGGGCCAGCAACCGAGCGCCATAACCACTCAGCCACCGCGGCCGCGCAGCTGAGCAAAAGCTGTCATGGTAACGTGATGGTAACTCTCGAACATTTCGCTCATTAAAATAGCCATAGTACATGGTAACGGCCTAGTCTCCAGATTCGATAGTTTGGTGTTTGGTGCTGGCGGTCTTGTTGATCTTACTGCCTACCGGGAAACTATGCAAAGGTTTCCAGAGAAGTTCGACAATGTCGTGACGGATAGCTTTCACACCGTTCGCTCGGTCGTTTGCTCTCTCCGCTCCGTAGCTGCCGTTTTCATGGTTGGAACGACGGACGATCCCGACGAAAATGGCGAAGTGCTACGTGACTTAACGCTAAGGTAAGCGGCATGGTCGCGGAAAGTAATGGCTTGCAAATAGTCGCGTGATGCGTGGATATATCGGTTACTTGAAACTGGTCAGTACTTTTCAACGTAGTCTTAGCACGAAAGTCATGCGGCTGAATATCTTAGATGCTTTAAACAAGGATGCTAAATAAAATAATGTGACCGAAACCAAATGAAATTTTATAAAGGGCACACACATCTTCCCTTTCTTACCTTTAAAAAGAATAAAACCCCAACATGACGCTATGCATTAAAAATTCAAGAACTGTAAGCATATCCCTGGCAAAACACTTCTAGTGACGCGTCGCAGAAGATGCACCTATAGATAACTATATTTACCCCTTTAAAATAGAGACTCAATTCTGCCAAATATCTGAAAAAAAACGACCGTTATCCAGCTTAAATGCTGATAGGGTGGGATTCCGGCTGTTACATGGGTGCCTGACTCTGACACCGTCTTTCTTGGTGGCACTATATCCGGAAAGCGGATATTGCAACCCGTTTTAATGTATACCTTCCCATTCAAACTCCTAAGTGGAGCAAAACTTTTGGCTCAGATTTCCTCGGCTGTTTCAGCTGTGATGCACATAAAAAAACTGTTTGAAATAGGAAATAGGCGCGTGGAAAAGACGAGCCATAGCGGAAAGTGCTGACGCACTGTCAAGCCGCTGATAAGAGCGGCGGCCGCTCACTTCGCCGCGGTCAGCGAGCACGCTCCGTTTGCGGGAAAGCCTCTGAGAGCGCTGCAGTATGGCAACGCACGAGCGCAGTCGCGTGGTATTTTTTACATATTTCGCGGGCTTTCTTTAGATGCCGGAAAAAATGACCTCGTAGGAGATACAATGCTACAATGAACTAGATCGGTTGTTTCTAAATATGCTCTCCAAGCTAAAGTAACACTGTTGGCACTGAAATGAATACTTGAAAATTTGCGTAATTTATCTTAATTAGGTAACTATGCGGAATATATGAATATTCTGAAGAGCGCCACACGATGGCACGAAGACGAAGACAGCTTGACTACAATAATTTACCGAAAACCTACTGACCACCAGCGATATTTGCACTTTGACAGTAGCCATGCGAAACATGTTAAAACCATCATCCCCTACAGTCAAACACTTCGGTTCAAACGTATCGGCTCTAAACAATCTTACTTTAAAAGAAACTGCGCCACACTTCGTAGCGTGCTCATTAAACAAAATTACCCCCCTTAGCTAATCGATCACGCCATAGAGTGCGCAGGTACACAATCCCGAAAGATTCTACTATCTAAAGAAAAACCAGATACTTCCTACTCAAATACCAACCTTGTCCTCACTCATTCTGCATCCGCACCAAAGGTTCCGGCAATCTTAAAAAACCCTTATAATATTCTCATGCAAAGTGTTCGCCTGAAGGAAATATTCGTAGAGCCACCAACGGCTGTTTGTAGAAGATCGAGAAATCTACGGAACATACTAACTTCCTAAAAACTACTGCTCCACAACCAACAGGCTGCCACCCTTCAACAAAAGCCGCTGTAAAGTTTCTCCGCATATGACTACGCCTCAGAGCGTTAGCAGTACTGGTTCTAACTTGCATTTAAAAATTCAGGGTTGCCCAACCTGCGATAGCGCGAACGTCTTTTACCTGCTCCAGTGTACCATATGTAACGTTCCGTATGTAGGCCAGACTGAAACCCTCTTTATATTACGCTTCAATAACCACAGAGCCCATGTTATACCCATCTCAAACCTGTCCCTATCGAGACATTTCCAGCTCTGAGGTCGTTTATTTCATCATATAACAGCTGAAATTCAGGAATCTGCATTTAAATCAAATGACGACCGATAAATTATAGAGTCCCTCCTGATCTATAAGTTTAATATAGTATCTTCTGGTTTGAACGAAAGCACGGGGAAATTGAGCACCCTACCACTTCAAACGTACTGATATCCATCGATGTTAGTGCTATTCTGTTCGTTCTTTTTGTTCATGTATATCGCCCTCCGCGTTTGAGTTTAATCGCATTTGTATGTTCAACTTGCCGCTCCATCATAAAACTAAAATTTCGCTACGTTCATCTTTATAGATCACCGCATAGGTATGCTTCTTATTTCTTCTTTTTTTGTGCTCGGACAGAACAGGCAGATCGCGTCATGAGTTATTTTTATCAGGATGTAATAAAAGATAATACTTTTACCGTGTAGGCTGCTTTAGCGTGACCGTGTGTTTTTCAGTGCTTTTAGAGTGTACAAATTCTCGATTCTTAAGTTTTGCTGTCCAGTAATCCTCGTTTCTCGTCTTTGGACTGTAAGCATGACACGTGTAATCATCGGTCGTCGCATTCTATAGCAAAGCTTGTTAACGCTTTAAATTTCGCAACGTACTCCTTCTGTCCAGCCGTTGTGACCCACATTCGTGGACTTACATACCGCGTTTTAGTCACGAGTGTGTTATGTTTTTAATCTTCTGTGCATTATATGTTTGCACGTTTTTTGCGCACCCGCCGTCATATTCTGTGCCCTCCCTTCCTATTCTGTTATTCTGATTAAGGCCGTTCCACGGCCGTGGCCGAAACGTCAAATACGTTGTTTCAACGTTGGTCTCTGTTTAGTCAGTATATATATATATATGAAGGAAGCCAACAGTCACCGAAACCAAGGTGCATAGGAGAATGTTTCTTTTTTTTTTTAATTTGTAGTGCGAGTAAATTGGCTTAAAGAAAATCACTTATGAAGCAGCAGAAAAACAACCATGCTGCCGGTGGGATCCGAACAACCGACCTCCGAATATCGCGTCCGGTGCTCTATTCGGAGCTCGTGGGTTCGGATCCCACCGGCGGCATGGTTGTTTTTTCTCCTGCTTTATAAGTAATTTTCTTTAAACTAATAGACTGGCACTACAAATTAAAAAAAACACATTCTCCTATGCATCTTGGTTTCGGTGACTGTTGGCTTGCTTCATATGTTTGTCAAACGAGCCCCTCAATTCTTTTGCCTTGTCTGCTAATAGCTTAACGAGGGTCGCGGTTCTGGCAGTCCTGATGCCATAGGTAGCATAAGAGGGTCCTTGCACAGTTTCCGCCCTCGCCGTTAGATGACGTTCTACGTCACACTCGCGGTAATACAGGACGTCCTACGTCCACCGCTATGGACGAGGATGGCGCTGCTGAACACTCTCAAGCCTCGCTTACACGCTAAACATAAATACTCACAAAAGTAGCAGATTGGACAGCGTTCGCCGTAGCTCAGTTGGCAGAGCACCGGAAGCGATATTCGGAGGTCATGGGTTTGGATCCCACCGGCAGCCCGGTTGTTTTATCTGTTGCTTTATAAGTAATATTCTTTAAACAAATTGACTGGCACTACAAATTAAAAAAAAAGAAGTATGCTCCTATGCACCTTGGTTTCGGTGACTTTTGGCTTCCTTCATATGTTTGTCAACGCTTCTCGAGTCTTGGGGCGCGTTCTTCTGGCGTCTCTTGAGCGGGTTGTCTCTTACTCGCTTCGTTCTGTCGTTGTTTCTCTTTCGCGCTCTCCATAACGACTACAATACACTGAGGTGAAGCGCATGTATATATACACTCCGCGAGGCGACGCCTCCTCTCCCTCTACCCCAGCGGTGCACATCTGGTGGAGCGAGCGGCGACGGCAGCGGCGTCGACTGCGGCGCCATCTGTTGGAGCGCGGTTGCGGCGTTGCTAGGCAACAGCGGGTCAAGGTCCTTCGTCGGCCACGGCAAACGGCTAAAGTGCGACCACGGGACGAGCCGAACTGGCTGGCTGGCTGGGGTAGTGTTGCTTTCGCAAGAAAATGCAGACAAGGATAAAAAGTTATACACTCGAAGAACTTCAAACAACTTCTGAAGCGATAATCGCTAGGATGATAGCGTGATGCAGAGAAAAAGTTAGGGGAAACTTGTCTATGCATTTAGTGTTGCGGCAGGCAAGTGGCGCATACGACAACGTAAATAGGGAATTCCTGTAGAAAACCCTTTAAGATGGTCTCGCACGTTATATAATTCCTTTCCTAAGGATATATATGGAGATAATAAAGTTGTAATCTTCGGGAAGGAGTGAGAATTATAACTGTCGCCGTAAGCAAAATAATAGAGCAGGGTTGTCTTCTATGACTGCTGCATTCATGGTTTATCTGATACATATGAAAAAAAGCCACCAGAAAGTGATCTAAGTTAGGATTTCATGTACACAGTAGCGCAACGGTCATAGACGAGCTGCTGTCCGCTTTCGTGCATGCGGACGATATTGTACTATCATCTGATAGCCCGAAGGATTTTCAGGCTCTTGTTAATTGCTATGTAAACAGAGCCGCTCCGGGCTTGACGATTAGCGCCGTTAGGAGAACTCTGGTTATTATCATCAGTTATACTTGGCTAGTACTTACTATAAAAGACCACGAGATGCCTATAGACCGGCAGAATATAAATATCTACTGGTATGGGTAAACTACAGAGAGAAATACATAAAGAAGCATAACTGACTGTTGGGGCTAAAAGGCTATGAGATGCCGCGATTATGATGCATAGGGTTCTTCAGAGCTGCGACAAGTATGATGAACTGAGAGGCATTTGGAAAAGAATAATGCCGCCAGGGCTTACTCTTGGAAATGCGGCTTTGTGCCTAAGGTCACAAAACAGAAAAAATGAATTCAACCGAACAGACAATAGATGTACAGTCTGAAGAAAATCCCTAGAAACAATACAACCTTATACTACAATGCGGTAGTGTCCACCCGGTTGTCGTTGCACGCTCAGACACTGTCCTTGATGTCCTAAGATTCAGAGAAAACGAAGTGCCTGAATCTGGAATATGAGTGAGCAAAAAGCGATTGGGAGATTGTTGGCACAAAAGCAGCGCGACGACGTTAGGTTACGAATTTGGGATTAAAAATTAATAAAAAATGGAAATGTCTAGAAAATGGTATGAGTTTTAACGATTGCTGAAACGAATATAGGTACAAAAAGACGATAAAAGTCACAACTGCCACCGCGGTTAAATTGAGCACGCTCCTAAAATCCGTCCGTCCGTCCGTCCATCCATCCGTCCGTCCGTCCATCCATCCATCCATCCATCCATCCATCCATCCATCCATCCATCCATCCATCCATCCATCCATCCATCCATCCATCCATCGATCCATCCGTCCGTCCGTCCATCCGTCCGTCCGTCCGTCCATCCATTCATCCATCCATCCATCCATCCATCCATCCATCCATCCATCCATCCATCCATCCATCCATCCGTCTGTCCGTCCGTCCGTCCGTCCATCCGTCCGTCCGTCCGTCCGTCCGTCCGTCCGTCCGTCCGTCCGTCCGTCCGTCCGTCCGTCCGTCCGTCCGTCCGTCCGTCCGTCCATCCATCCATCCATCCATCCATCCATCCATCCATCCATCCATCCATCCATCCGTCCGTCCGTCCGTCCGTCCGTCCGTCCGTCCGTCCGTCCGTCCGTCCGCCCGTCCGTCCATCCAAGCAGAATGGAAGGATAATCGCGTCGTTCTGCCTAAGAGTGCAACGCCGCAAGATTGAGGTTATGAGATGTAGGTACCATCGAGCAAATAGTGTAGCAGCGTAAAGGAAGCTACATATAAACCATTGCGCACATAATGGAGCGCCGCAAGGCAAGCGACATATATGTACTCTGGCGGAGATATATGCCTCCTCCCGGCCGGATAGAAGGTGAAAATTTTCCAAATGCCTTTCTTAGGGAGCGCTTCTCCAAAGGGAGAAAAATGCCCGAAGTGGGAATTAGCTCCAGCTTTTTTTCGAAGAAAGGCGCAAATAAAAGCTGGATATTGCTCGTGGCTCGCATATAGAAAAAGTGCATGGAGAAAACATGGTGCCATATGCTTATCCCGAAAGCGAGCACATGCAGTTTAGCCGATAAATGTCGCCATGAAGAAGCGGAAGCTTGCTCGTATTTGTGCTGAAAACTGCCGAGCTTATCAATCAGTTCCGAAAAAGGCGCCTGTGTGCTTTTTTGAAATATTTGCGCCCTAAAGATAAAATGGTTGCCATTTGAAAAGTTCGAATAGAGTTCACCCATTTCTTATTTTACAGCAAACGCAGTAGTAGGCTCATTGATCCCTATTAAGGCACTTGAGTTTGAGAGGAAAAGGTTTCGTTCGAAGCACAAGCTTAGATAGGAGGCAGCTGAGCCAGCCACCTGCACTCTCGGTGAGCAGCACCTATCAACCTTAGCCTGTATGAACTCCTATATTGCCACCCAATTTCACTCTCCAGGAGCTCACGCCATGGGGAAATAAAAATTATTTCCCCCGAATCACCCCTCGGTCTATACGACTGCTCACCCATCTACCTGAACCCTCCTCCTCACACGTGCTCCAACCTCCAGGGTGAGGGTGGAGGAAGCAAAGTAAATATACACAGAGGAAGTTTTATTACAGTTGAGCCAGTGATTTGAATGCAGTTTTTGTCGGGTAGCACATTCTTTTACGTCAAACTTCTATCATTTGAAAGTTTGTAAGTATGCAACTTATGTTAATCAATATATCCTTGATACTTAGAGGCTTAATTTTTGCTTATTTTCTGCAGACCAGCCGCTGCCAGGAGGTCGGGGTAAGTATTTTATAAAAAAATTCTTCTTTTGTCGGCGTCTTGTCGGAGACTGAGTCTTGCTTAGATTGGCTTCTCGTGCTGTGCGTCACATATCAGGTGGGGGAGGAGAGAGAGGGACGGTTGGAAGATGGAGGGACGGCAATCCCTTTAAACGCCGCCTGCTACAGCTAGCAGGTGGAGGCTTGACACAGGCTCTAATAATAACTGCGGAAACGAGACACGGACGGAGAAGAGGCAAAGACGCACACGAACGCAGACTAACAACTTTATTACGCGAAGAGCAAAGGGCGTATATTAAGCAATCTCAGCATCTTGTCCAAACGCTAATCAAGATGCCAGCTATGCTTGAGCATCAATGCGAGGTGAGAGAAAGTGCGATTCAAGTACAAGTTTGACGGGTGGTTCTGCTTGACGCATGTTTGACTCCGGTGCCGAGTTGTACGTTTAAGTGTCGAGAAGAAGATTGCAGTGTTGATAGTGGCCGCGGCGGCCTCTCTTGGTTGAGGTCCAATGCAAAAGCGCTCGAGCACCGATATTACGACGCACACTAAAAAACGCACTGGCTGCAAATGAATTCCATGTACGCCGACACTTCGGCGCACAAGAGAACCTCAGTGTGATGTTATGGTATAAAGATATCCTAATTCCTACTACAAGAAAACGCAGAGACTTTGATGACCGCGCCGGTTCGACCAGCACTCTAGGACCGACTACTCCTGTCTTACCATTTGGCTGTTTGAACAAGTCGATACGTTCAGCATAACTGCCGTTGAGACTTGCCGCCACTAAAATTTCCATAGTGCCGTGTTTTAAAGCCAATCTTAGAAGAACCAGCTCCACCGCGTTTTGGCCAGCCGTGGCGGGACGTGTGACGTGGTTGCACCATACAGACCTACAAGACGGAAGGGCAGCGCTGTTAGAAATTTTCTTCTCACAGTTTGTAAGCTATATAGAGATTTTTGTCAATACAATTTATGTACTTTTTATTGACAAATCCTCTAGATCGGTGTATACAGATTTCAAACCTTGTAGACAATCTATAGACAATCTATAGGTTTATGGCCATAGATTTTAGCGGGCTTGTCTCTTAGGCAGTAATATAGACTATGAACACGCAGAAGAAACAAGAAGGCAACAGAGTTTATAAGGAATAAGTAGAAACCTGTAGGCCACGTTTATAATGCAGTGCACTGTTCCGTACAGATACTTGTGCTCGGGACGAAGCAGATAAGCGAGACGCGCGGGTTTCTAGAGCAAGCTGCGCGTCAAGCCACAAGAGGCCCCAGTGCAAAGCATCCATGTTTGGCCGCATTTTGTTCAACCAGCTTGCGCGCACATTTGGAGCTGAGTCTTGATGAGCGCTAAGCGCTCGTGGATACAGCCAAGAGGCTTAGCAGTGCTGGGAATGCTGCGCATAGACAGGAGCTCAGTAAAGACTGCAGAGTTCTTCGCTTCCTCGTCCCCTCGAGGTGCTTATTTGGTGTTGGGCGGGAAGCACAGGGCCACAAGATAACAAACAGACGAACAGATGAACTGGTATTTTATAAAAAAAACATCAAAAACACAAAAGAAACAGGATCTTTGCATTCAGCTACCAAGCTGCCACAAATTTGCGACTTGCCAAAGGCCGTGGCGTGTTCCTTCGACGAAGCCTGACTAAGAACCGCGTAATGGCACGTAACGTGCTTTCCAATAACCAACTCTGAAACTTCTAGAAGCGGGCGGCGGCGTCTGCCTCTTCTGCGTTCTTGAGAGGTCTGGAACTTTCACGCGCGCCGCCTCGCCGAGGTCGCGGGAGAGGCGGGCCCGGACGGGAGCGGCGGCAGCGGGCGCCCCAGAGAATGTACCTACCGCAAGTCTGCTCTTCAGCCTCCAGCGCACCCACCACAAACGCCTAGCGTGCGCTACCGGTCTTATGATGTCGGAACGCACAAACGTGCGGTGTAATGGAATTTTTTATAATAAACTGCACATCTCCAACCAAAAATGTTAACTTTAACCCAACGTTTCGAGGCCGACTCGGCTCCTTCATCAGGGGTGACTGAGGGCAGTAGCAAGCGTCTTTTAAGTATGGAAGAGAGGGGGCAGGGGGGGGGGGGGGGGGAAGAGAACGTCAGCTGTGTCGCCAAATGCGCGGGGGAGGGAGAGGGAGGGGGGTTTAGGCTGTTAGTCACGCTGGCGCACTGCAGGGAGGTGCTGAATGGCGACTTTTTTTCGTTGCGTTGAAGAGCGAAGTCCCTGGGCATATACTGGGGCAGGTTTCCTTTTGTGCGGTTGATAGTGGAAGTAATGCACTGGGCCGCCAGCTGCCATAAACACGCTGCTCGACAACATCGGGCCCATGCCAGGATCCAACTACACTTGCGTGCCGCCTACATCGAGACAAGGTAAAGTCGGCAAAGACAAAGTGAAGCCCGCACGACGAACCGCCGAAGTTGTTGGTTGAATCGCGTCATGCGTTGTAACTCTCCCGTGCGCCTTCTCTTGTCCTCTGTTTTCTGGTGTCTCCTATTCAGCTCCTGTTTCCTAACTAAGAGGGAAGCTGTCGAGATCAGGCGCCTGCTGGCAGAGAAAAGTTCTTATTCTGACTCTATGTTGCCAAACTACACTGACGACAACGCGGAATGCTGAAATAAGGAGGGCCGGTTTTTTACACGCGCCGAAATATAACCATTCGGGCATCGAAGCATGGTCGTTCGCGAGCCACTAGCCAACAACACAGCGCAACAGGCGCTGATCCCCAACGGCGGGTGAGCAGAGATTTCTTGCTGAATGAGGTTTGCATAGTGTGACATGGTACTATATAGTGTGCCATAGGTGATATGGAAAGTGAGGCACAACGTCCTAAAGCTGCACAGGGCCTATGAGAGGTCCCATAAATGAGAACTTCAGATTCGACCACCCGGAGCTTTTAACGTACCCTTGCTTGACTTGGAAAGGAAGGATTAAAGGGCAACTCTGAGGTTAATTACGACATATCACATTTAACTGAAGCTACTACTGTACATTGTTCTTAGCCTTATGATCCTGTGCGTTGCATTTTGCAGCTGGCCGGCGTTTTTGTTCAGCGCAAGTGAATTTAATAATAATAATTGGTTTTTTTGGGGGGAAAGGATATGGCGCAGTATCTGTCTTATATATCTTTGGACACCGGAACCGCGCCGTAAGGGAAGGGATAAAGGAGGGAATGAAAGAAAGGAAGAATAGGCTCCGGAATAATTTCGACCACCTGGGGATCTTTAACGTGCACTGACATCGCACAGCACACGGCCGCCTTAGCGTTTTTCCTCCATAAAAACGAAGCCGCCGCGGTCGGGTTCGAACCCGGGAACTCCGGATCAGTAGTCGAGCGCCCTAACCACTGAGCCACCGCGGCGGGGTTCAAGTGAATTTGCAATTCTCCCTTTTCGTGGCTTCACTCGGTTAGCATACATGACGTCATTTGTAGGTCGTCCAATCCGTACTGCGTTGCTCGAGACGCACAGTTGTTTTTTTTGTCGTCTTTAATTGCTTGCTGGTCATTGTTCTGAAGACGTATTTTGCTATTATTGGAGGCAGGATCCGAAGAATGCATCCGCATCACTGACCCAAAATAATCGATAATCCTTCAGAGTGGTCATTTAAGGTCTTTTTCTGGATGCTTTTTGTGCACAGGTTCAGAGCAGAAAATTTTCGAAGGGTTTCTACGCTTATTTATTTATTTATTTATTTATTTATTTATTTATTTATTTATTTATTTATTTATTTATTTATTTATTTATTTATTTATTTATTTATTTATTTATTACCACAAGGAACCCGGTTAAGAGGATTTACACTGTAGCATTGTGGTGAATAAAAAAAAACGCGCCTTCAGTTCGTAATTATTGTTTTTCCCAAAGTTTAAGTTTAAAGATTAGAATAATTTGTGAGTAGCGGTTTACACAATGATGCCTTTAAAGGGGTCAGACGGTACTGTGATCTACAAATTTGAAACATATCTTTTAAAGGCAGGTTCGCACTTTCAACTCTGGTAATAAATAGACGCCATGCTCTTAGGTCCTTGTTATGAGTATGTCCTTTCTTAGCGCTATTTGATTGTGTGATCAATCAGTTCTTAATTCCGCCTAGATTATATTAGTGGTTTATTATGACCAGTTAGTAAACTAAAACTTGCGAATTTCATCCCCGTGCTCACGAAACATAATAATCTCATTCATCACAAACCACCATCGCTAACTACTACCATGAATATGATGTTAGGCTCTCTGCCTGAACGAAATGCATTTGGAAACACAGTAAGCGGAAACAAAACAGAAGGTTTTAAGTGCCTCAACTCCTGTTACCCACTTTCAGGCTGCAGCGCCTGGAAGCGGAAAGCCTCAGGAAATACACCAGTGAGAGAGTCATTCTCAAACCCTCCAAACCAATCAAGGAGTACAAATACTTCAGCGTTTATTCCAAAGAGGAAAAGGTACGCATGCTTTGTACTAGGCTTGCTTTTATGCATTGCGTTTACGGATGCTGTAATCCTCTTTTGGGCATTTCATTAGGATGAGGAAAAGAGCATATATAAAGGAAGATAACGATAAAAATGCAAATTTAGCATATGCATTGAAACCATTAAAACGAAAAAATAAACACAAACAAGGGAAAGACAGAAAAGATAATACGTATTAAAGTCGCGAAACGCAAAATGAACATACACGGTGAAGCAAGAAAAAAAGCACTCTTGCTTCATCCATCGGGTGATTAGCTGATTTGTGAAGCAAATGGCGTCGTGTTTGGCGTAACGACGCAGCATCACTCTTTAAGTGAAGGTTCGCGAGAAGCTCTCCTTCTCTCTAGGGAACGGAGAACTGCTCCAGTCCTCTTCCCCGCGGTGCGAACTCTCCATGGCGACGTACTAGTAGTGCGGTTAAAACTCGGCTTCACGAAGCGAAGAGCGACTACGAATTAACGCGTTAAATCGGGAAATTAGTGAAATTGAGGAAGGTATTTTTTCGCCCTCCGAAATATAAGATTGCAACACACAAAAGCTACCGCTGCATCGCATTTTCCGGCTACCCGCGCCTGTGCGTGCGATAAGTCCACGGAAGCAGCCCGAATCGTTTGTGCGTGAGACCGCCTTAACGTACAACGGATTCGAAGCCAACGTGGCAAGCTCCGCCGACTGACGAGTCCCCAATTCCGTGCAATGGCGCATCTTGCTGACCCGTGAAAACAAAACCAGGGCCGAAACTTTGGCGCCTTGGTGCTGGCACACTGCGAACAAGCTCCTAGACATCATGGGCGAAATAAGTGAGAATTCACCTTTATTTTGCTCATTTATTCCGAAAAAAACTTAGTTAAATTGGCTTTACTAGCAGGCTGTCTCGTTACATCGGGCTATTGAGCACATTGATTCCTGAGGGCTCTTGCTAGGGAATGAAATTTTCTTCATTAGATCGGCAACTTCGTAAAACTGGGCTTCATAGACCGGGTTTCAACTGCAGTCGGGCACGGAGTTCATGTAATAAAATGGTGCAGTCTGAGGGAGCCTGAATTTGGAGATTAGGTGTATTCCGCGACGCCTATGAGCCTTAAAATGAAGAATGCACAAGTTACGAACTCTAAGATGGCATACGATACCCCGAGGCAAGAAGCAAAGCTAGGGCAAAAGCTCTACACGGAATGCAGAGCTAACATGAGCAAGCGGTATTTGTAGATGCCGCAGAATACCAAGAGAAACAAGCGTTCGCACTAGCAGCGGTGTAAATGCAAGGCAGACTGTTGGTCTCCGGCACAACTAAAACGAGATCCTCAGAAAAGGCAGAAGAGGCGGCTATCGCCCTTGCCATCGTTAACACCAGTGCTGATAATATAAGACGCGACTCTAAATTCGCCATACGCAATTATGCGAGGGGCAGAATTTCTGAGGCAGCAATGAACACATCGGGTAAAAAAAAACATAGATAGAAGTATTGTTTGGGTACCGGCTCACTCGGGGAATCCTAATAACGAAGCGGCACACTTCAAAGCTCGACTATTCGTCAGCCGAGCAGAGGACGCGGTTGTTTTTGAGAGTTTCTCAAAGGACAGCCTAGCATCATATACCGACATTACTAACCATTTTAAACTAGAGAGGAAGATCTCAATTCTCTGCACCTGGCTACACCTTGCATAAGGGGCAGGAGACCACCTGCAGGTGACTCCAGACGCGATACTTAATGACTCCTTGCTTACTATCAAAATTTTTTCAGAGTGATAACGACCCGTAATGTACGCTCTGTGGCGAAATAGCCACTTACAATCACATATTGTGGAACTGTAAACAGGGGCTGCCACCGGAATCTCTTAATACAAGTTCCTACTCTCGATCAATGGGAGGCCGTTCTTGGTCAGCTCAGACCTGGGCGTTCAAACGCGGTCCATTGAATGGGGCTTCAGGCCGCTGTCAGCCGTGGACTGCTAGCCACCCAGCACGAATCATCTGCATTTTGCCTTTTGACAAAATAAATGTTTTCCAATTCTAGACTGTATACAACCATGCTGGGACCTGAAGAAAATCGATCGAGACCCGCGGTAGAAATGCCTCGGTATAATATTCGAAATGAAAATTTAAAACCTGGGTCAAGCAACACGTTTCAAGCAGAATATAATGGCGACGAAGACGAAGAACGGCGGCAGTTTGATATGAAGCTCCTTCGACGACGTCTCCGTCTGCCAAATCTGCTAAATCTGGTGAACACGAGACGACCGCAGATGGCACATTCTGCAAGCATGCACGTCCACATGTTCCGCAGGCCTGCTAAGGCTAACTTGGGCAGCATCCTTTTCTCGATTTGTTCAGGTATTTTGGTTACGTAATGCCGCAAATCAGGTGCTTGCAGGATCTTCCAATTTTCTTAAATAACCTTTATTATGAAACAGGAGAACTTCGTCACATTCTTACCTGCTGAAAAATGCGGGATTAACTTGTTCTGTCGTGCACTCTCAACGCGAATACGGCTGTATGCATGTGATAAGGTAGTAAGCGTTCTCAAGCGCACTCAGTTATAAAATAGAAAGCGCTAGAGGACGGCTTACTCCTTCTTTACTGTTGTCTCTTTAGAGTGTACTGCATAAAATGTAGTGCGGTATTCCTTCATGGAATAAGATAAAATCTTCCCTATAGCATAACCTGAAGATAGTTCGCTTTTGCGATGCATGGTTGGGGTCTCTAGAACACCAGCAAGTATTGAGCTGCGGGAGGGCAAGTAAGTGACGTTGTCTGTGAGACCGCTTAGGATGTCATTTGAGAAACCACACTGTATGACTCGAAGAGAAACTTGGTGAGCTGCATAATTGTCCGGAAATCTGCATTTCTTTCATTATTTTTTTGCGCTTGCCATACGGGAGTTCGAGTCGAGCCTCATGTACTCTTGCAGGCTGTCTTCTGCGTCTATTATTTCTTGCTTCCTACCTCCATGCCACTCACGGTGCGGGTTAGATGTCCATCGAAAAGTGATACATTTACTGTGCCGTTTTTATTCCAAACGTTTCGTTTTATTTTCTCCATCTCTTTTTCTTCCGGAGTGCACGAGATATCGTCGATAACCTAGCTGTCGTGAATGCTCTGCAAGGCTGTGCGTCGTGATATGCGCAATAGGCATATTTATAGGTGGTATTTACTATATTCAGTTCTGCGCTTTAGTATTAACCAAGACCTTCCGTGTTCTGTGAGTTTCCGTACACAGGAGCGCGAAATTTCAGCAGCACTGAACAGCGGCGTTAAACCGTTAAGACAAGCTCCCACACCAGCACTGAAACGGAATTGTGGCAGCCGGCTCGCGATCGCCGCTCTGATATCTCCCGTCGTCTTGTCAGTTGACTTTCCGCCCCATTTTTTACCTTTCACGGTAGCCGCATGCCGGGTTGTTCCCGTGGCAACCGTCCTCGGGTTGACCATTCTTCCGCCCGCACCACAACAATTAATAGTAGTAGTAGTAGTAGTAGTAGTAGTAGTAGTAGTAGTAGTAGTAGTAGTAGTAGTAGTAGTACTAGTAGTTGACCATTCATCCGGCCGTACCACAAGAATTAGTAGTAGTAGTAGTAGTAGTAGTAGTAGTGGCGGCGGCGGCGGCGGCAGTAGTAGTAGCAGCAGCAGTAGCAGCAGCAGCAGCAGCAGCAGCAGCAGCAGCAGCAGCAGCAGCAGCAGCAGTAGTAGTAGTAGTAGTAGTAGTAGTAGTAGTAGTAGTAGTAGTAGTAGTAGTAGCCGTAGCAGTAGCAGTAGTAGTAGTAGTAGTAGTAGTAGTAGTAGTAGTAGTAGTAGTAGTAGTAGTAGTGAGAAAAACTTGTGGTTCGTCATGTCCCAGTGGGTGGGGCCCATGGTCCAGAGCGCCTGTGCCCTTGTCTGCCAGTCAGACCCGGTTAACCACCTGTCGCTTTCCTCCAGACCAGAGCTGAGTAGACCAGCTTCCCATATAAACTGGGTGGAGTTTAGGATGGGGGAACCGCCGGGTTATGTTGACACACCCAGGGAGTGTGGAGCAAACCAACCTTGTGTTTACAAACAAAGCTGGCACTCGAGGACGCGAGAGCAGACGGAGGCTGAAAAGTAGGGCTGGTGCCCTTAGGATTACATGAAAAAAAAATGTTTTTAAACAGTTTTCTGATTTCAGAGTGCACTTACGATGTTGGCTTGTGTGAAAATCACCGAAGTTCATCCTAGAACAGATTCAGATAGTGTGAAACGTCTTTGAGACGCCGTTTTATTTTTAAAACACTGCATTATATATGCGAAAGGGTTTTGCTGACTAGGTGTGCAGAAGGGAGCGCGGCTTTCTCAAACCATAAGGAAAACAATAAGAAACATTCTTCTCATTTTATAGAATACCCATGGAGGCTGCTGTTTCTTAACACTGGGCCAATGCGGTTAAGAAGAGTGAGAGAAAGTGTACGCTACACCATTTCGAAGCCATTTTTTTAAAACGCCGCCATAAATTTGTGTTGTGAAGCTGGACGTACACTAAAAAGCTTTCCTATCCTGTGTGTTTACATGAATAGCGGGAGCTTCCTGTGCAGTCCGACAAGCAGCATTGCGCGCAACACTTGCTCACTAATACTAATAAAGTAGACAGCCTAGACAGCATTACCTGAAAAAGCGCAAGTTCTGGGGCAGAACTTCCGATTCGGATACATGGGAGAGGGAACGATGTTAGGGATGGAAGGAAGACTGCGGAATGTTTTATCTATCAAGGCGCGTCGTAGTATCCACGCGAATATTTGCGGATTGTGAGCAGGACCGCGAATCCAGTCTGTGCGCACATGACATGGTTACTTTGTGCAGAGCTGATGAATGTATTGTGTAGTTTGGGATGGACGATGAAATTCCTTACGCTGTTTAAAGGCAGCGAGGCAGTCGGTGAAGAGGTGTAGCACACTGAAGGCGGAAACGAGACGAAGGGAAGCAGTTGCATTGTGAATCACTTCAACATCCATACACTTGGCTGTACAGGGCGTGGTGTAGAGAGAGGCCTGCGATGAAGTCAGTTTGTGAGAAGCTCGACGGAACTGCTACAAAATCTTCCTCTTCTTCATTAAAAGAGCTAATATTGCTATTTTGAGCGCATTTAATTTCATTCGGTCTGTTTCGGGCTGCTCTGTCGTTTGAGTAGAGCGGTCGGACATTCCCGGCTTGGAGTGGCGACCCTGAAAAGCTTTTTGGGCGCGGCAAGGGGGCTACATTAGTGCCGTCACTCATCGCATTATGGTTTAAGTTATGGGCACGCTCTGTAGACATAATTCAACGTTCGCCATTGCAAATAATAATAATTGGTTTTTTGGGGGAAAGGAAATGGCGCAGTATCTGTCTCATATATCGTTGGACACCTGAACCGCGCCGTAAGGGAATGGATAAAGGAGGGAGTGAAAGAAGAAAGGAAGAAGACGTGCCGTAGTGGAGGGCTCCGGAATAATTTCGACCACCTGGGGATCTTTAACGTGCACTGACATCGCACAGCACACGGGCGCCTTAGCGCTTTTCCCCCATAACCAATGCAAATACCGATTTCAATTTCCAGAATTTTGAAAACTGGTTCGCTTTCAGTGCTGACTGCTACTAGACACGATTTATAATCATGCCGCCTAAACAGACAATTAAAAGCACAATTCGTCATAAAAACTATATATTCATCATTTTATTACTCTTTTAACAGGTATTCACAGTCAGTCTTGCCGCGTAATGCTCCTCTACGACCAGTTCCATGAATATTTCATGGCTTTTATGAGAAAAACCTCGAGGAAAAAAATTTGGGCCATAGTTTTAATGGCTCCTTTAAGCGGCTTGGAGTCCTCTGCATACCACACTGGAGGCATGAACTCTTGGTTGCATAGAACTATGCCCTAGCGCTGCTAATAGGTCTAGATTTACCCTATGCTTGTGGATGGAAAATATAAGCATCCTATTTCAAACGGGGTGGTGGCAGTAGCCACTACGCTCGGCTTTTGGTCCTTGTATTTATTTAAAGATGCACTATATCTTACTGCAAATTCGCATTTTCATTAAACCAATTTTTATTCCTACACTTCTAACATGATGTCACCTCTGCTTTTGAGCCGCCAATCTTCCTATCACTTTTCGCTGAATTGGACAGCAGATTCGTTCACGTGTGCCTGTAGCGACATCCGGATGGATACCACCATATTTGAGTATAAGGTGTCCAATAGTTTCTGCAGATTTCCCACACACAGCACACGTGTCATCATATTGGTTGAATTTTATTTTTTAGCTTCGCGCTCTAAGACACCACGATCTAACTTCAAAGACAAGGGCACTGCCTACTGAGGCGTCAGAATGATTCCTTTATGATCTGAAAATTGAAAAGTGGTTTTTGGGGAAAGGAAATAGCACAGTATCTGTCTCACATTTCGGACACCTGAACCGCGTCGTAATGGAAGGGATAAAGGAGGAAGCAAAAGAAGAAAAGAATGTGGTGCAGCAGTGGAGGGCTCCGGAATTGTTTCGACCACCTGGGGACTTTTAACGTGCACTGACATCGCACAGCACACGGGCGCCATTGCGTTTCGCCTCCATCGAAACGCGGCCGCCGCGGTCGGGTTGTGGAAGCCGGCTACTCTGGATCAGTAGCCGAGCGCGCTAAATACTGAGCCACCGCAGCGGGCTTTTCCAATTTCGTTCTAGTTCAACAATCTGCTTCTTTTCCATTACATTAATCCTCTTTTACGTTCTACGTGTTTACCTATCGCTTAAAGCTCTATTTATCCGTCCTTGTGTCCTGCGTGCTTACTGGTATAGTTCCCTGGTCATTTCCCTCAACTGTCAGTCAATGCTGAATCTATATGGGTAATGAAATAAGCTAGCTTTCCGCCTGTTATAGTTCAATTTTCTCAGTCGTGCTTAATGTTATATTTTACTCTGAGGTTCTCTTGTTTCTAACGATGCCTTGGCCGCATCTCGCGGGCCATTTCTTAACGCAGGGCTCTTCAAGGCGCATTTTAATTGTGGTGGCCGCCGTATGCCGGCGCCACTGCACCATTCAGTTGCGCCAAGCTTCCACGTCAGCCGAATAATCCGGTATTTACTTACAGCCAGCCAGGCCAACGCCGATGACGCTATATTGTTTTCTAAAATGGGGCCCTTAAGCTATCATTTTCAAAAAAAAGAAAAAGTATGACTGCATTGATGAGTAAATAACAAACGTTTGCGGCGGTGAGTGTCATACGAAACATGTTATTTATTGCAGACAATTTACGGTGTCGTGAAGATCGAAAATTTCAACCCGCCAGCTAAAATGGACTTGGGCGAATTTAAGAAACCCAATCATGATGTGAAGTCAGAACGGAACACACTTCTGGACTCGAAACGGATCCAAATCAAGGGCTTCAATATAGACGGCCAGGCACCCGGTAAGTCTTCAGCGTGCTTTTTGAAATGTAGGGAGGGGCTCATGTGTCATCTTTCAGAGCGTATCTCCCTGTCTGCAAGCACGGATAGATTAACACCATGATACTTGTATGCTTCTTCTTTGCATTTCGGCGTTCGTGGATTGTGTGCAGTGTTCTTCCTTCTACAGACACTCGCAGCATGAAAAGAACTGGACTTATTATACAAAAAAAATCAATTTGGTCTTTTGGTGTGATATGATTAAAATTTGTTGAGCCACAGCGCCGAGGGTAACTGCGTGTCTGACACGCCAAAAACCTATATCGCTGTTGCTAATCGTATCCAGGCGCATGACTGTATTAGTTACAAAGTTAACTATCCGGGTTAACCAGGCTTGATAGTTAGCATCATTTCCCTGTTCTTATGTTTCCGCCAACTCTGGAAATATGCGTGGTATCTTTTTTTCCCCTATCCTTTCCCGCCATCACGCCTGCCTGTTTAGCCTCCATGTCTTCTCTCTTTACCTTCTTTTCTGGCCACTCATAATTAGGCGCACAAGACAGTAGTTAGCAGTTGTAACGGCTGGCACATAACTTTTGCTTCCTTTTTTATTTGAAGAGCCACAAGCTGCAGCCAATATTTGCAAGAAGAAATTTATTCTCGTATAGATTTTTCCCCGAAACCACCTCTGATTGGAATTTACTTCCAAAATAACTTTTTAAAACTGATAAATTCATTCAGGCATTAGAAGCACATTTACTTGGTTAGGTTGTCTGATTTTTTGTTCCCTTTCATTCAGCTTTGTGTTGTATTGTCGTACACATCTAAATAAGTCTGTAATTAGCATGCTCTATGCCTGTCCTGCTTGGGACACATCGGCATTCAGTATCTTTAAATAAATAATAGATAAAAGCACTTCCACCACCAACACCGAATTTCATGTCATCGCGGGTGCGTCAGGAACGGCTTGCGCGTACAATCTGTTTACTGGGGAAAAAACTGAAGGGCGCAGTTAAGCTCTGCCTGAAGGGTACGACGCTACAGTTTAATGGGTTAATGCCCATGTCCGTGGAATTGGTCACTCTACTTTATGTTTATAGATCGCTGGGAGCCCTCATACCACAACTGGCGGAGTAGTGCAGCGGCTCACGCTTTATCGCATAGTGTATCATAATTATACGCTGCTTTTTGCTTGTGCTAAGAACAAGAAATTATTTATTACTGATTTTTTATTTCAGTGTGCGCTGTTCGGAAGCCACGCCCGCAGTTACTTGACCTTGAGAAGGATTAGTTTTGTAATTCTCTTTTAAAAGTGTGCGGAGGTAGTCTTGAGCGTTCGTTGCGCAAATTCAGCAGATGCAGGAATTTTTCTCTGCGTTTTAACTGGAGACAGTTTTAAAAAAAAAATATTAGGCCATGAAATAGCACTTAGTCGTTCGATGAGAGGATCTGCTGCTCGCTATTTCTTGAGACTGCTCTGGGAGAGGAGTATATACTTGCGTATCTCACATGGCAAAGCATGCAGTTATGACTAATTTTGTAACTCTTTGCAGTTTCATACTTTCGGCTGCAGAATAAAAATGCCTGCAATCTAGAGATTCTTTATTAATTACTGTTTAAAACTAAATCTGTGATAGGACACTGTCAGATTTTGTGGCGGAAGGAAAAGTTAGGTCCTATGTCCTGTGCGCTGTGTTCGTCTCTTTCCTCGGCCTATATCCGTTCGGCAGGTGGTGTCAAAAGCTGTGCTAGTGTGCTTTGAGAAGACGACGAAGAAGACGATCTTCTGTTGGTGAAGGCAGAAAAAAGCGTGGGAGACAAAGAAAGCTGAAGACAGATTTGATGTATAAAGGACTAAAAAAAGCAGTAATGAAGCTATACCTCTTTTTGAAGTGCGAAGTAATAGAGGCCAGGAAGCAGCGCTTAAAATGCAAAAAAGTCGTCAGACGGATGCAACCAAATTATGTTTATTTAAAAGAGGAATTGGACGTGCGTGATGACTGCACAGAAAGGAGAAAGACCATGGATGGCCAAGGAAATGAGAAATTTTAGAGGCGAAAACATGGCGTGCCGAAAGAAAGAACCATTTGCGTGAGCGTATTCCTAGATAACGCAGAAAGGTATGCATGATCATAGAAACCCAGCAGCCCCTTTAAACTCTGAAATAAAAGCGCTCATCAAGGCAACAAACGCATGGCGCCTAGGTGGCGCTGCATACTTTTGAAAGCTGCCTAGACAAAGAGACTATTTGCCCTTTTGCCTAGGGAAGCAAATGCGCTTTACGCCGGCCTGCAGTTGTCGCTCTGATTAGGTTTGACTTGGACGAGAAATGGTAATCCGCTTCAAGACACCCCGCCAGGTCCCAGGTGTTGCGATCAACGTGCTCTGCAAGAAATGCGATACGTGTAAACGCTCCAGAAGCGTTACAGTCGTACATCTCAGGGGCTAGTTTGGATGGATATCCCAAAAATGTTTTCCTCTAAAGAAATTACCATTCTGCGGTTGTGTATTGCAACTCGTGTTCAGTTCAGGGTGTTTAATCGCAGTTTTATATTTTCATCAAAAGTACCCTTGACAGCACGTGTTTAATATTAAGCGACAATATTTTGCTAAAGCTAAGCAACCAGATAGTTCTGAAAACTGATCATGATATGGATCATTTCGGCCTAAATAAAGCTCAATATAAATTTTTTAGCCAGAAAAAAAATTCACTCACTAAAGGGTTAAGCGATGAGCCACTGCACTGAGATGGCAGGTGCTGTCCACTGTGGGCCTAGTGAGACCAAGGTTGCTCTCCGCGAGCAACTTCTCGTTACCAGTCATTGATTTAACTGCCACCTTGCACAACGGTCAATTTCCTAACAATCGGGTGGGTAAGTCGTGATGACGCCACAAGACCACGTGGTCTAGGTGGCTTTGTAGGTTACTGCAGCGGCCCGTTGCGACCCCCCCTCCTTGAAAGGTACCGCTCGGCGCCGCACTTAAGATCGCGAGCGATGGTGAACAGTACGCGAAGTGACGTCGCAAGCGTATGGCTCCTGTTGTAGACATGTGTGATGTGGTACATATAAAGCGAATTGCAAAGGTTTTGTCGGACAGGTCATTTAAGGAAGATATGGTTAGTATTCACTTAGTTGTTAGAGAAACCCACTCTTCTCATTAAAGTCTAGTTAGCTAAGGGATGGGCGTTTCCGGGGATGCTCGCATATGATCATATCGTGTGGAAGAGAGTCGGTGTTTGCTGCGCAGCGAATACATTTTGGCGGTGGGCTGGTGGGGTGACTGGTAAGCAATTCTTTGGGGCGACAGAAAGGTGTCTGTCTGTAGCTACCGACACCGTGACAGCTTCTTTTTTGACAGTGTGCGGTCAGGTAAAGGGCCCGAAATGTGCCAGTCAAGGTTCATCTTTCATATGTTTTGCTTTCACAAACTTGCCATCTCACTGCCGGAAATGTGACATAAGAAACAATGCTCCCCGCTTTTGAAAAAAAAAATGTTATGAGAAGTGCCACAATGAGCTTACTCGCAAAATAGTGGAAGCCGCAAGATTCTCGGGCTCAAAGACGAATGCGTCAGCGCGCCCTCTTTTCTACTCTCGGGCAAAGATGTTCCGTTCCTATCTGGTTTTATTCATTTTAGATTTGGTTTTACAGGCACATTTTACACATGTTTTTGTCTTTATTGTTTTAGAGTTCAGCCGTAATATTGCTTTTGTTTTTTAGCTCTGTTATCGTGTTAATTGTTGGCTGTCACTTTTAATTCGTTTTTTATCAGTCTGTTTCTAGCCATTTTGCCGTGTTAAAAACCCGGCGCTGGTGGTCGTAGCAGGCTACGTAGTTTCGAATGCTTAGGAAAAGCAACGAAAGAAGCTTACATTTTTCGAAAATTATTAGAAGCAACGGGAAGATATCCAGAAGAACAATATGTAGATTATGCATGTCCAGATGCACCCAAAAATTCACCCCGCAAATACTTTTTCATGCATTCTTGTTTACATATAAGCTCTATTCGCTGGTGCTTTGGCTTCTTAAAGGTCGCTACTTTCCCGCGTGTGGTATCGATGGTGAATGCTTTTGTACAGTGAGGCAGAGAACGCGCATGTGGAGATACACTAAAATCTTGCCAAGTGGCCACAGGAGGGTCAACTGTGCAGTCTCTACTGACCAAGGATCAGTAAGCAGGTCGGCAAAGGATGGCCATAAAAGCAGCCGTAACGTGAATAGAGGCCACCAAAGCCCTATATATTACAAAAAATTGTAGTGAGTACCACCATCAATTGGTGCAAGCCAGAAATTCATTGTAGCAATGGCGTACTCTAGCCTAGGCCTGTTCATAAATGACTGTAGCCGAATTCGGCTAAACATTGATCTATTGACTGCAGGACGCGGCGGCAGTGGTTTCGGCCATTTGTGCTCTACGGGCTGAGCCGTGGCCAAGGTCACCATGGCTGCTTTCGCGGCTTGATAACCGGCCGCCATCAGCCAGTACTGACAGCGCTTTCGCCGTCCTTTGGCGCTCCGCGTGTTTTATGTGCTGTCCTTTGGGGCTCCGTGTCTTTATCTGGTGTGCGGTAGCGATATAATATCACTCGCTCCACCCCTTGCTTGGCAAGCCTTACCTGTCACTCAAAGTGAAAATGATACCAATATCGATTGCCACTGTACTCTGGTTTCAGTGCAGCAGCCTTCAGCAGCCTTGGCTTCTTTCGCACCTTCATATGGGAGTTCGTAAACTGCCGTTGGCAACATATCTGAGCGTTTCTATTTGTTCCCTCGGCAAGCTCCATTGCACGGACATGATGGCAGCGCTACCGGCGCCAAACATGACAGGCTCATAACGAACGGATGAAGGATGAAAACAAGCGAAAAGTTGTCCGCTTTAATGACTAAACAGCGCAACTGCCGAGCATTCGCGAGGGTAGAACGAATATAAGAACGTAGATGAAGACTTAAATGGGAGAATCTGTCGGGATAGTCGTTGTTGCATCGTTCTCAGCAGCGCGCCGCAGCACGAGAGAGCAGAAAAAGACTCGAGGACAGGCAAGCGCTGACTTCAACTTTAATTTCGGAAAATTGCCAATCCACAGAGAACAATACGCCCAGCGGAGTTACAAAAATATGAATACGAGGGGAAAGGAAAATGTCGCAGGCAAAAGCGTAACACCAAAGAACCGAACAGATTAAATGGACAAGATTCTATGCCGATATGGTGAAGAACCAAGCCTGATCTTTACCCGAGGAGGTGAAAAATTACATACAAGTATGATTGGCTGTAGCTGACACAGCTAGGATACTTCATCAAAACTTTCTTTTTTTTTCTTTCAGGAAAGAACGCAACGAGAGAAACAAGAAAAATTCAAAGGCATTCAAGACATGATATCTGTAATGAAAAAAACCGAGGATAATATGAGGACATTAAGGAGCGTTGGGGATGACTGAACTCAAAAAAGATGCGGGCGCATAGCCCGAAGCATACAAAAATGGCAGCGGACCATTAACGCTGCAACACAACTAAACACAGAATGATCAAAGACGTATGACATGGAATATGAACACTCTAGGAAGGCTAAAAACAAAATATAGAAAGGGAATGCAAAACGTGTCAATAAAACCTTGGTTAAAAAAAGATAAAACCAGCAGGAAATGCAATCCCTTTGTCCGAAAGGGAAAGAGAGGGCGTGCTAACGCATTCGTCTTTAAGCTTAGCAATCTTGGCTGATCCACGCTTGCGCGTGTCAACTTATAATAGCATTTTTTCAAAACTGTTGTTTCTTCGAATACCGGGCAGCATTGTTTTTTACTGTCGCATCTCAGATAGTGAAGCGTGAAAAAAGCGGTCGGTTTTCCGCTAGGTTGTCGGTACCAAAATAAGGCGTGGGTTGTGACAGTGTGGCGATGTCTGAGGCACCGGGAAGGTGGCTGCTCTGCTTCCGCCGTTGTTGGTTGGATACACGTTCGGACATAAGCTGCACTAAAGTATACCACGAGCACACGGAAAGTTTAGGAACGTTTTCTACAGGATAGGCTTCATGATCAGGTTAAGATGCCCCCCCCCCCCCCCCCCGCCCTCCGGTTTCGACACTACATTTACTTCACTTAAGCTTACCCAGAATAGGAGCTAATGCCAATTGATGCTTAGCTCCGTATGCAAGGCAGCATCGGTTGAAATAGCACTGCGGACGCGACAAATAGCACTGCGAAACAGCACGCGAGGCTAATCGCAAAGTTTTGGTAAAGCAGGAAAACGGAATTTTCACGGTGCGTGCTCAAAACACGCAGGAAGGAATGCATGATTTAGCAGTTGTGTGACTGCCATATCGTAGGTTGTAGAAATGTACATGCAAAAAGCCTTAAAGGAATCATTACCATCTAATGACAATTTTGAGGGAGCGTCGCTTGCGCTCGATGGACGACCGATGTAGATCCCTGTTATTGTTGGAAGTGTCCCATGCAGGTCGAAAATATGCGTTGCGAGTAAATGCGCTGCATGTGCTCCTCCTAGACAGGAGGAGTTCTGTATCCGTTCGAAGCAAAGGACGAGGTCTGATAGTGACGTAATGCACCATTAAAAAGCACATATATGACGAGACTGGCAACATTAGCGTAAGGACTACGTGGTCGAGGGAAACGCAGTTTCCGAGTTCATCTAATCCATGCCGCCTGCACGGTTTCTTTATTTTCGAATATGCGAAACGCTGCGTCCGCGAAGTGTGGACGCTGCATTAGTCCCATGTTGTCGGCGATATAGCTGAAGCGAAAGGGGATGCGGTGCGTCTACTCTGCAGGACAACACATTACTTCTACAGTACAACACAGTAGTCCTCCTATCGAGATATAATTTTCGCTTTATAGCTTTATTCTACGGAGATATAAGGAATTGGGAGAGAGACGGGATGTCGATAAAGTGGGGAGTGGGAGAAGAGTTCGCTGAGAATAAGCGGACAATAGCTGGAGCAGGAAAGGATTTAGTAAAGATTAGTGGAAGGGGCTTTCGTCCAGAATGGGACAGAACCGGGCTGATGGAGGAATTTAATTACTTTTCTGCTTCCACATCGTCTAGTCCCGGCGTTGCAGCTCACATTGTTCGGGAGCTTGAGCATCCCAAATGTCTTTCACGCCAGCAACTTTGTTAACACGCTTTTTCTTCTTCGAGGGTTGCGTATAGTCATCCACAACCAAGCGCCGTTTTAATTGGAAACAAGCAAATGAGCAGTGCCTCCATACATTGTTCTTAGTGCTAAAGCACTAACCACGACTTTCATAGCCAAGCAAAATCGTTTCTTGCGTGCGTGTGCCCAACGCACGGCACTTCCCGCTGATCGTCGTATTCGACGCAGAATTAACCCGGTCCCTTAGCGAAAAAAGGCTTTCTAAGTATGCTAGAAAAAATTATGAGCATTGTTAATAATAATAATAATAATAATAATAATAATAATAATAATAATAATAATAATAATAATAATAATAATAATAATATTAATAATAATAATGCATTTTCTGTCCGCATAGCATGCTTATTATACATTAGAAATGTGCTAAAATATACATTAAAACATGAAAATGTTCTAAAATATACATCAAATACATTACATTACATTAAAAACACAGTAAAATACACAATTATTATATTAAAAATATGCACTTCGGCTGAACTTATAAACGTGTACTAGTCGGATTCACCGGTTCATACTGATCAATGTTGCGAACATCAGAAGTCATGACTGAACTGGCTATAAACATGAAGAGACATACAATCCCAGAGAAAACACCTTGTCATAAAGAAGCCAGTGACAATTCAAGGTCACGTGACAGGGCCTGAACGGGAATGACGTCTCCGCACAAGGAAATGCCGAAGGAAAGGGACATCAGCAAACAGGAACTCTACCCGCCGCGGTGGCTCAGTGGTTAGGGTGCTCGACTACTGATCCGGAGTTCCCGGGTTCGAACCCGACCGCGGCGGCTGTGTTTTTATGGAGGAAAAACGCTAAGGCGCCCGTGTGCTGTGCGATGTCAGTGCACGTTAAAGATCCCCAGGTGGTCGAAATTATTCCGGAGCCCTCCACTACGGCACCCATTTCTTCCTTTCTTCTTTCACTCCCTCCCTTATCCCTTCCCTAACGGCGCGGTTCAGGTGTCTAACGATATATGAGACAGATACTGCGCCATTTCCTTTCCCCAAAAACCAATTATTATTATTATTATTATTATTATTAAACAGGAACTCCGACAAGTGTGATACTTGGCTTGGCTTATATATACCGCCCGAGAGGAGACACATTATCTTGCCCGGTTAGGCGCTTTTTGTGCAAAGATTGTGGGGCCCCAAATTGTCGCACAATCGTCGGAGTGGTCGCATTCGAATCTGTGGTCTACCTATAACCGAACTGTTAGTCGTGATGTGCTTTAGGCATCGGTCAGCAGTCGAACTGTCAACCAACAAATACATGGGCGTCTATGGGAGCCGGTTGGTCTTGCAAGTTGGGGTCCTTTTCGCTGGCATGTTCGGGTCCGGAGGCGCGCATGACGTCATTGCCGGTATAATGCTATCACGCTGTCCACGCGCAATTTAGATAAGTGGTGATTGCCTTTCTGCTAGAAGTTAGCTTAAACAAATGAACGACAGAAAAGGGAGAGTTTTCACTGTTTCCGGAAAAGTGATTTCGAGCACGAGGTTGTTCCACGGCAGCTTGAAGTGTGCTGCAAATATTCTGACGCGGGCTACAAATTTTTAGGATTGAACTATACTATGCACGAAGTAATTTTCTATTTACGAAAGTACACTTTAAACTCAGTGCCAAAATTTCATTTCCCGAAACACGATTTCGAGCACTAACTGTTCAACGGCAGCTTGAAGTGTGCTCCAAATACTTTCTAGCGGACAGCTGATTCGTTAGAATTGAAGTATAATTTGGACGAATTAATGTCATATCGGCAAAAGTACACGTTCAATACATAGCCAACACGCAACGGTCAATGCCCGAAACGCGATTTCGGGCACTGGATTGTTCTACGGCAGCTAAGTGCGCTTCAAATATGATTAAAAGGACTGCCTGTTTGTTAAAATTGGAGTATACTTCAGGCGAATTAATTTAATATTTAGAAAAGTACACTTTTAATACATTGACAGGATGATAAAACCGCATACATATTTTTCACACGCTTGAAGCGTGCTCGAAACATGCTTTAATTGAGGTATACTTGAGACGAATTAATTATATATTTACGAAAATACACTTTTAATATATTGGCAAGATGCTAAAACCGCATTCATATTTTTTTCATGTATTTGAAACGTGCTCGAAACATGCTTTGTGTGACGCATTTTTCGAAAATTTTAAGAATTTATTTTCAATACCAAGCATAAAATTTCAGGAACATATTTCCGGAATATTTTTCGTTCATTCTTGAATACAACATATGTTTAGAATACATTACAAATATCCTGAAGTATATTCCAAATGGATTAGTTTTTGCTAAGGGGTGGTTCCGTCTCAGCAAAATTGTCGCTTGCGTGTCCGCTAAAAACGAAAGAAAATTGAATCAGTCCTCATAAGTCTGCCTATGTTCGGTCATTTCATGTATCTAAAGCCAGTAAAAACAGTCTTTGCCCATAAAAAGCCCCTGCTTTCGTACTGAATTGAATGTCGTAAATAATCTCTCTAATTTTTTGCTTTCATTAGGTGGACTAAACTTATATTCTTCTCTCGCATGTGGCAGCGACATTCTTCTCGGTCGGAACGGAAAAAATCCTTAAGAAGAACGCCATTAAGATAGAGTAAGTACACATGACGCTTATCATGAAGCAGTGTCGCGACGCGGGATTTCAGGATGTGCCGACCCGGGAATGCGCTCATTTCTTCTGCGTTCAGACTGGGCTCTGGTTGTATCTGTTCTCGCGTGCTTTGTGATGATGTCCGTGAAATCCATGTGACTGTGTCTGGTACACTGTCGTCTAGCAGATGTGCGCAGTTGATTGATGAACTCGTTAGTCTCACGGTTGGTGTTGCAACAAGAACACTGGTGACGCCTTCTCCTGTTGATGTCACGCAGCTTTAACGACAAGGTTGGTCACCTTGCGGCTGGCAAAAAACAAGGATGGCGTAGAACCAAAACGATTTATTGGGCGAACGTGCTCCCAAAACACAGATGACATTCGGCGTCGCCGACATCAATAAGTGCCTTACTCGGTCATAAGGTCAGAACTCGTGTCAAATTTTGCAGTGGTAAATTTTAATGGGTCAAAGAATATTTGACGGAATACCATATTCCGATGGTAGAGCAACTTGGCTCGCATAAAGCACCTAATGGTAGCCGCTGCCGTTGCAGTGCAGTGGCGGATCGCCTGATCATTGCACCACTGAACTGCAGTGGTATGAGGTCTCCTAGGGATCTATGCATTTGAAGTAGAGAATGACCAATTGTGCATATAAGGGCATTAAGCCATTACACTACCATGTCATACCCTTAAGGCAGAGCTACCATGTCATACCATGTCCACGGCCGTTCGATCGAGCGGCCGTGCCATGTCATACCCTTAAGCAGTGTCCCCTCCAAATTTTATCGTAAGCATGCATGTTATCCTCCGCACATTCTAGCCTTTCCTGCATGTTCTCAACTGAGCCGTCGCAGGTCCAAATCGTAAAGTTGTCCGCTTACTGCGCATGCTTTACACCCTGTATGCTTTAGAAACCACTTCCACATTCCTCTCGGCTTCTTTAATCCTTACTTCCCCCCTCCCCCCGGATGTCGGTTATACTGTGAGATGACTTGCATTCCATTACAGAGTTCTCTGCGCCAAATGTATTTACTTTGTATTAATCGTAATGTTCGTTAGAATAACACCTCACTCCGTCGGTGTGCACAATTTCTGCATCGCGTTGTGACAGCCTGCTCTCCAGCGTAGCCAATGGCAGAAGTTATGCGGAGGATGATTGATGCTACATGCCAGGACACTTCCAGCCTCCATCCTGAGCCTCAAAGAAGACGAAGTGGGCTCGGGTTCTCGGGCTAGTGACTAGGTCTGCTTACAAAATCGCATTCAACATTGACATTCAAACAGCAGGCCATCTATCATTACCAGCTTAGCGGTGAGAAGTAGTAAAGTGATGTTTGCTGCGCTCAGCACACGCTGGCCGAATAAAGACAGAATTTAACGCTCCTCCTGATCACACTACCACAGGCGGTGCGCTGGTGGAAGTCTTCAAAACAATAAGGAAAATTCTTGGTTTGGTGCCGCCCGCCACCACCCCCTGCTATGCGTCACCTCATGTAGCACACCATTTTTATGCACAAAAGGGGAAAATTTTTGCAGCTTTCAAAATTTGTCATTAATTTTTTGCTTTTTATGTTATAAGCTTCTATTCTTAGTATTAACCAGAATTTCTATTAAAATCCGCGTTACAAAAATATGCTTTCACATCGCTGTCCAATATTTTGTTTGAAATGCATACCGTAAGAGAGTGAATTCATGTACCTTCATTTTATGCTCTCCGCGTCAGTGTAACTGCACGTAATTTTCAGACGAGACTAAGTCAACCACCCTGTAACGAAAGAGCTAACGCCACTTAGCGGTTCCTTCGCCAAAGAGCTGAGTGGGTGTATCTCTTGGCTGGGTGCAATGAGGTGTCTTCATGTGCACGCGCGTACTCTAACACTGCCTTCATAATTTACACTGAAATGTGGCTTCGCTCAAGGATCCCGCGCATATGAAAGGCTACGGCCTGTGGCCAGGTCTGAAAAAGAGAACAGAGATGTAGCGCTACTGGCTTACTGATCGCCTCTTCCTCGGTAGCTTTGCTAGGTACTTACACCTTGCCCTCTATTCTTCGTACTGCATGCGGGCCGGGACGCATTTTTTATTTCTTATTTATTTTTTTAGTCCCAATATAGTCTATGTCCTTACGTACTGCCACCTTGGTCTGAGCATTTTAGTGGTCTTAGTGCGGCTGGCACCGTTGCTGTGCAGTGAGGAGGAGCTTCATGAATTACACGGCGTGGACTTCGAGCTCAGTCTGCCCGAAGGCAAAACCTGGGACCAGTACAACTGGTTCTCAGCCTATTGCTACAACGCCGAAGCAGACCTCGGACACTTGGAGCTGCCCTCCGCAGACGCCATGACGGTGCCTGTCTACTTCAATGACAGCAGCAGTCAGCGCCGACGAGCCGTGCATCGACGAGCACTTTTGGGAAACCTGAGCCATAAGGCCAAATCTGGTGCGAAAACAAGTGAGCATTTTCTGCACCCGCTATCCGAAAAACTAGCGAACAAGCCGTCCTCTTTTTGAGCCTAAGATCTACAGTGCCCGGGACAAATAAACGTGCTTACTTCAAGTGTACAAGGAACGACCAGCGGTTAATCTTTCCTGAAATGATGCGGCCGTCCATTACCGTTGCTTAGTGCGAGCGCTCTTCTTCACTCAGCCTTAGTGCTGGCCTTAATTTTATCTGCCACTTCCTTTTTCCTACACTCATGCCGTAATTCCTGCTGTCGCCGTAGCCTCCTTCTACGGCCACTCTACTTCCCCCTCTTGAGTAGCCAGACTCCGATAGGTTGGTGGCAACCTGTGGTGGCAACCACGTGCCGTTTACACGTCCTCACGCTGTCTCGATACTTTCCTCTTCCACAGTAGTCATACTCCGGTTGGGGATTTCTCAGCTTCCTCTCTATCCTCCTCCTTCCATGGTAACCCCCTTCCTGGACAGTTACGGTTGTCACCATCTTCTGGTTACTGCTTCCTATGCTCTCGCCATAAAGCCTCCACATGGTTTCCGTGACAGCCGCCGATTGGTTGCACCTTCTTACATTATCGACATTCCATACTCCTTCCAGGGCGACCATCTTCCGGCTGAAACTCTTCCCCTTTCTCGACACCTTGCTCTTTGCACGGATGATTCGTGTGGTAACCACCCACTGTTCGCGCATTGCTCCGTTCACGCCATGCCTTCGTCTTTGCACGGGAACTACCTTCCGAGTGGTGTCCCTGACATTGCACCCAATGGTTAGTCAGATGTCTACGACAGGCTACGACAGACTACAACGACGTGAAGCCCATGAACAGGCGTTTAACAGATATCGCTGCAAAAGTTAATAACAACAAGAAATTGTAGGCTAAATGAGGCCGATCTTTTCATCAGAGAGAGACATTGTAACATTGATTCTTTTTTTTTGCAGTGATTCACTAGAGGAATAGAAGGCGAACCTGCCGAGGGCTATTTATTTTTTAGTCACTCATAGTGTCACCGGAGCTCGTCCTCGGTGGATAGCTAGCGCCGCGTCAATGAAACGCTTGCGCGTGTGTGTAACCACTTTACGGGTACTTTTGCGTTCCTCCTCCATGGCAACTCGGCCGCCGCGCTTCGGTGGAGGCAAAACGCAAATATTGCCGTGTGTTGTGCGGTGTAAGTGTACGTTAAAGGTACCCGGGTGGTAGAAATTATTGCAATATTCCGGAGCCCCCCACTAAGTCATTCCTTTCTACTTTCGTCCTCCCTTCACTTAAGGCGTAGTTGAGGTGTTCGCCGGGTAGTGAGACAGTTACTGCACCATTTCCTTTCCACAGAAACCACTAACCACGACTATCGTCCTCCTCCAGACTTTACTTTTTCTGCTCCTCCCCTGCTTCATGCCCCTTTGCTTCCCTTGCCGACGGGACTTTGAATAGCTGAAGCCAAGAAAACGAGAGTAAGAGAGCACGCGGTGACTGTGTTTTCGCAGATTTCGATGCAATAAAAGGTTTCCCTAAACGACTTTCGCACAACCGCCCTCCGGAGACTGCTTTCGATACAGCGTATTTTTAGCAGTGAGAGAATTGATGATTTGCGACCAGGTTGAAATTACTTACAGCCGTTGAACTAAAAACTGTGAATGAAATAATTATATTTGAGTTCGCTTTATTTATATATTTATGTATGAAAACTTTAGTGAACGCATGACAAGTCTCAGTTTATGTGGTCAGCTATTCCGGCAGCCCATTGGCGTGCGCAGCAGTGCGGACCCTGCGGACGAGTCCTCGTTGCTGCTTTGGTTCTCGCTTTGGCGAATGATCTCCCATTGCTCCAAATAGAGATTAGGAAGCCTCTCAATAGAGCGATTGAAATGATATGCCAATATCATGTAAAATCCGTAGTTTTTTCGCCATTATGTGGGAACACTAATTTGTAGCGTCTTCCTGTAATCGGCGAAGGGTCCGATCTTCCATATTGTCTACAGTTTTGTGACGTGCAGGGTATACATATCCCACCTGTCAGTAGCCCTGTTGGTTTTTGGCATAGCTGATTATAAGGTATGTAACGTGTTCATTTGCAACGTGGGCTAAAGAAGAACCCCGATGTAAGACAGCTCGGTCGTGCCGGTGAGCGGCATCATTCCCTCCCGTTAGTTGCATGTCTCCAGGAACTTATATTATTGAGGCTTGATCAGCAGGATGCTTTCCTAGGAGTTTGAAGTCTAAGTGAGTGATTAGTGCAGTTTTTATATTTCTGCGCGAAATTTGGGAACTTGTGAGTACACTGGCGTTTGGGTTGGTAGCTCCCGTAAGCGCGATAGCTGTGTCCTCTTTGTTAGTAAGCTCGGACAGGCGTACTGACGCGCAATTGATTAGTTTGCCTTCGGGATTAGTTATCGCGATGGTTATCCGACCTTGGATTGGACTGGCTGCATCCACGTAGAGCGTGTCCGGGCGGCCTTCCCATTTATTGCGCAGGCTTGCGGCTCTGGCGCTTTTTCGTAACGCTTTATATGTAGGATGCATATTTCTGGATATTCGAAGGACATAGATGCCCTAGCAGAACGATAGAGGGAGTTCCGTTCTTTGGTCGGCCCTGTAGGGTGCTGTAAGGGGTTTTGTTCAGGGGTATGATTTCGCAGCGATAGCTATATTGCGGTAGCATTTCCAGCATTCAGCGTGGCGGTGCCACCACGCTGTCACTTTGTTGGTCACGTGGTGCGGAGCAGCTGCCGGCGGCCTCGCGCCGTGGATGATTACGTGAGTCGTCACGTGGTTGGTCACGTGGCCAAGTTTCATTAGGCCGTCGCGTCGCTACAGGTTTAACCAAAGCTAAACCACCACCATTTTTTTTTCTCTTCAAGTACAGGACTTTGGGGAAAGCCATGCAGACTTATCTTAAAGCGAAAGGGGACCACCTGCGCGGATGATGCTGAGATTATTAATTTATTTAGAGTGGCGCCGCGGTGGCTTGAAGGTTATGTTCCTCGGCTGCTGACCTGAATGATGCGGGTGCAATCCTGACCACGGCTGTCGAATTACGATAGAGGGAAAATTATAGAGGCCTGTGTAATCTGCGATGTAACTGCACGTTAAAAAAACACCATGTGATCGAAATTTCCGCAGTCCTTCCTTACGGCGTCCCCCATAGCCTGAGTCGCCTTGTGCGTCAAACCACAAGAAACCATAAACCAAGCGATTATTTTTTTTACAGTACTTTTAATCCCTGTATCAAGAGATTATGAGATACTGAATAAGATAAACAGTGTTTATGTGATAAAGAAACAATGGAAATGCAGAGTGAACCTAAACCAACACAAGTTGGCATAAAAATTACTTTTTGATTAGGGCTACAAATTACTGTATAGCATTTTTGAGGACCGCACGTGTGTTTCAGTCACCCGAATCCTTCATTGCTCGGCGCAACATATTTAAACTGAATACAGAAGTTGGCACGCAAAAAACGAGGACATGCGTAGATAGACAAAGAGGAGCACTATATCACGCGACCGCACCAACTTCTTCAGTACGCATGTCAACCAACTAGTCCAGCTTACTGCTCTCCTAAGCAAAATATTTAAATGCATTCTTGGTGGCTGGAAGGGAACATACCAGAAAATGTCAGTATCTGGCAGCACAAACAGTGGATCAGTTCATTTATAAGAAATTTCATTTGTTAGATGATCTTCTATTCTTTTTAAGATGGAATACAACTTAGTTTTTGTATATAATGTTAAGATTTCCACAAAGCAAACTTCGGCCGCTTACTGAGAAATGGATATCAGGCCGTGCAGAAAGAAAGGTAACCCGACTTTCTTCCGCCGAAGTTTCGTTTGTCATGATTTACAGGAGTGAACGTGTGCTAAATAAAAAGTAATAATGTTTTATAGGAAATAAATGGTATAGTAACCGTCTCACTTCGTGGCGGAAAACTGCGCCTCAACTGTCCTCAGCTGCGCCGTGAGGGAAGGGAGGAAGGTGGGCGTGAAAGAACAAAGAGATGCCCAAATGCAAGGCTCCTGAGTAATTTCGACCACCTTGCGAATATTTAACGTGCCCTGACGTCGCACTGCACACGGGCGACCTTTGCGTTTCGCCTCCGTCGAGATGCGGCCGCCGCGGTCGGGTTCGAACCCGGGTACTCTGGCTGAGCTGCCGATAAGGTTTACACCCTCCATCATTATGCAAGAAATCAAGCATCATGTTTTACATTGCGCAATTTTAAGCCTATTTTATTTGTTTTTCATACTGAAGCACACTCCGTTGTAGACATGGCCGCCGCAGCCGCCCTCGCAGTGCCGGGCTCCTTCAGCGACAGCAGCCGACGCCGGCAATCCGTGAAGCGACGGGCGCGTGTGGGAAATCTGAGCTTCAAGGCCGAATCTGGTACGAAGAAAACTGAGCACATTCTGTACGAGCTGTACGACTCTTCTTCTTTTTGAGCCTAAGATCAGCGATGCCAAGGGAAATTAAACCTGCTTACCCCAAGCGGACGAGGAATGATTACTTCTACATTGTGCCAGAAACGAGGCTGCCGCTCACGACGGTTGCTTAGAGCAAGCGCTCTTCTTCCATTCGCGCGCTACCGACCAGGGTACTATCCAGATTCCTGGTCCAAAAAATAAAATGCTCAAAAATGACTTTTTGACTTCAGTCATATGATGTCCCGTTGTAAGCTACTATTCAGGAGAAGCTATATTCCCTGTCACGGTCTGCATCCTTTGACAACGGCTCTCTTATTTTCTGCCACTAATTGGAATACCAAACTGTTAGTATTTTTCTCGAGACGACTGTTCTTTCCTTTCTTGTTTGGCATTCCCTGATGCGAACCAGAGATGCTGTTTGTCGCACATCATAGTACACTATTGCACTTTGTTTCGCGGTAGAGTGGATTCATACGGAAAAAGTGATGTATGCAAGCGCGCCCACCTCGAGAAATTCGGGGCCCCGTGAAGAGATTGCGTTGAGAGATGTTTGCCGTAAAAAACGTGCCTTACTTTTCTCTCTCCCGATAGCTGTTTGGTAATAGCGATACCTGTATTGCGCCCTCCCACTCTTGCTTTTTTCGCCAACTACGTGGCCTACAATACCCACATGCCCGTTTTACCGACGCTATCCCAAACTGAAAACCATGATGAAGTGCACATTGTCCTCAGTTTCAAATGCCCAGAATTATTAACAGGCGAAACAGAGGCAGATTGTATATGCTCCATGGCAGTTCAGTAGCCTTGAAAAATTAGCTCAGTGGCAGTAGTGGTCATGCATGCTGTACCCAGTGCGCAAGCGACTGAAATGTTTTTTCGTTTCATGAGGTGTACTCAAAGACCCATTTTTTGGCAATCATTTCTTCCTAGAGAAGCCAACCCCATTCGTTCGCGAATAAACTTGTTGTACTGTATGTACTGTTGGCAACAAATCAACACAGTCAAGAGTAATAACACACCAACATTGAGACATCGGCGTTTTAGCTCCTGGAGTGGGAATACAAGCTCGCTTGAATAACACTTCTTAACGACAGTCTTCGCGCCTAAGAAGTAAAATTAACGTGCGCAAGTACTGAGCGTCCTCCAGCAAAGATATCTTCGCGTTTCAGCTGTCTTGCGTTTAATTTGCAGCTGGTAGTGCAGTCCGAGGGGATTTGAAGGTTGTTACACTCACGTGCAGCGAACACGAGCAACAACGTTTTCCTGCTGTGATGAGGACAGAGCTTCATATATAAATTACAGTTCACTGTTTAGGGAGGCAATAAGCATGAAAATCATTTTTACTGCGTTCACCCTTCATGCACAAACAAACTGCATTAGGCCACACATATTTAGCCTAACATGCTCTTCTTGAGATCAGCTCAGGCTGAAGTATATGGCGCCGCACCATGTTTACTAGCAGGAATTTTCCTATGAGGAAGCGTTCAAGTACAACCTCTGGGCAGGCTTGTCGTACTTGTGTGTTTTACAGCGAGTGCTGTACAGAAGAGTACTGGCTCGAAAACTGCGGAGTGGATCTGAAGAATACGGACCTTTTTCGGTTAGAGCCGAATTCCAGGAAACAATTTTGGCTTACGTCTGTTGTTTTTTTAACTTCTGGAATGTCTTTGTAAAACTTACCACAGCAACAGCTAGATCACCTAATCTGGTTTTGTTTTTTGGTTTTTTGTGGGTTTAACGTCCCAAAGTGAGTCAGGCAAACACCACACTTTCTGTTCTCTTTCTAAGGCGAACCAGATTTGATGCTTTCCAGAGGTAGTTTCGCGCCGCTTTTCGCTTTGATATTGGAAGAAGCTAAATATGCAAGAGCAACCTGCACCCGCTCAAATAAAGCTTTGCGCATGCAAACTGCACGGGGCGGTCTTGCAGGCTCGCCCAAGTTGCTTGCGTGTACATTCGGGGACCTTGGCGTGAAGAGAGCAATGGTTCCCTCGGATGGGCTGTGTGACGTCGTGTTCTACACAGACGTGGAATACGACAGCGACAAAAACGCCATCGCTTCTAAGGACGGAGGCCACGCCTTCAGCATGCTGAAGTCGGCAGCGAGAAAGTACACCAAGACCACCTTCGGCACCTCAATGTCCACAGGGTGAGCACCATCTGGCATGCTGAAACTAGTCGGTTTGGCTTCTTCAGTACGTCGCAATAAAAATTGCCTCACAAGAGGATGAGGAACGCTGTCTGTCCCGAGCAGCACAGGAAATCGGCCCAATATTGAAAATGTATTGGCAAAGGCCGCGCCTTCAAAGGACCCTTGTAAAACCACCCCTGCCAATATTGGGTCAATTACCTGTACTGTTCGGGGTACAACGACCGCTGTGTGCTTGTTAGGTGTTAGGTGCTCGTTCGTTCGGCGCGTTGTTTTTCAGGGATGTATATCTGCTCCTGATCAGTCAAAGGTTGACCAAGGCTTACGTGTGCTGAATATTTCATCCGAAAAAGCTGAATATTTTCAGATAGCCAAGGAATGGTTTGTGAACATGCCGTAAGGAGAAAGAAGCCGAATTCCCCAGGAACACTGCACGGGTAGTGGCTAAAAAAGTTTATTTTCATCTTAATTTAATGTCCTTGGGAACGTAGATTAGCGTGCATTTCTTCATTTTATTCGTTAAGAATATAAAATTTTGGTCGTAGTAAGGCTAAAAGAAGACGGAATTTGGAGTATGTGATCTTTCTTTAAAAAAATATTCAACATATCAGCTAACTTAAATCGCCAAATAAAGTACGCCTGACACTCATGAAGTTCTGCATTTGCGTGCGTCTTCTTTCGATATCGATCAGCAATTTGTGTTTATTACTTAGGTGACGGGTTGAGACAATGTTGAGTATACGGGAAACCTCTGCAAACAAGGGCTTCTTTTTGATTTGTTGTTACTCCGCAGGTTTTTGTGAGATGAAACAAAACGAAGCCGTATTAATAATTTAAAGGAAAACAGTCGATACGAAACGAAAACAAGAAAAACACACTTCACACGCGTACAAGAATACAGAATAAAGGTTTGGTTTATGGTGGTTTAACGTCCAAAAGCAACTCAGTCTATGAGAGACGCCGTAGTGAAGGGCTCCAGAAATTTCGACCACATGGGGTTCTTTAACGTGCGCTGGCATCGCACAGTACACGGGCCTCTAGAATTTCGCCTCCATCGCAATGCGATCGCCGCTGTCGGGATCGAACTCGCGTCTTTTGGGCCAGCAGCCGACCGCCGTAACCACTCCGCCACCGCGCGGCTACAGAACAAAGGAATAAAGGAAAGAGTTCACCGGGTACTGAGCGTCCCAGGTGAGGAGGGGATGCCCTGCAGACAGGGCAGAAGCGGGTGAATGTAGTGCGACGCGTCTCTGGCGTTGCGTCGAAGGAAGCGGCGGAAGGGAGCCAGGTGGTAGTAGAAGCGGAGAGGAACACAGGGAGACGCCAGTGGTCTCCCGTCAACCGCCCGAAGAACTTGGCAGCAGCAGGAGAATCGTAGGCAGATCCCGTCGACGGTGGCCCGAAACGCCAGAGGCGTAGAGCAGGCAATCCAAGAGTGCTTCTAGGCAGCACGGAACTTCAATACATCGACTGCTACCTCCACGCTTGCAAAGAACGCAGTAGGCTTGCATCGGTGATCCAAAGGAGGTCCACGGCAGCACGGACCCAACATCGAACACCGCTACCTCCACGCTTGCAAGGAACGCAGGAGGCTTGCGTCGGTGATTCAAATAAGGCAGGTCCACGGCAGCACGGAGCCAACGTCCGATGGCTTCCACCTCCACCTTCGAATAACCCAATCTCCGCTGCCCTGTCTTCCTTTACACCTCGGTTTTCTGACACGTCAGCTCTCCGCTCCTCGTGCTCGCCACGCTCCCTGTCGCCGTCGTCTCGCACACACCATTCGCACGCGCACACGCGCAACACTGGGCTAGCACGCGCAGCGCTCCGCTGTCCGACGCACCACTGTCGACGCACCGCGTTCAAAAAATCCTCCGAAGACTTGTTGTGCACCCCACACAAGTCCATGCCGATCTGCTGACAAGGCCTTGAGGGGGGTTCAATGGGGATAGAAATCTTGCGGGTGGAGTGGGAGCGGTCTATCGTCGTTGACAATCTCAGCAGGTTTTCACTAAGGGCGAAATCGGTGGACAGTCGGGGCTAGTAATATTCGTCTCGAATGCGGCGGAGAGTACGAGAAAACCTGAGGCGTCTAGATGTCGGCTCGTCCCGTGAAGCTTGTAACGAGGAGGCAGGCTCTTTTGTTTGAATAGTTCGTCAAAGAAAGCAATCGTGGTTCCTTTGATAACGAGCTATTATTCTTCGCTGAAATTCATCAGCAGCAATTCAACTTTACCACTGCGGAAATATGCAATGCCTATTGTTATGCCAATTCCTCGCTCTAGAAGCAATTCTGTTTTCCCATCAGTAAGAGATTGCATGTTCTTGGCATCCGTGGCTCCTAAGGCGACCATGATGCTTGTTTGGGGTGGGACAGTCCCTTGTTCATTGACGACACTCAGGGGAGCATGCTGCTCCATGGCTGTCATCGAAGGTATGGTTTCGTCCGTCGAAAGCGTGATGAGCTTGTATCGAAGGTCGATGATCGCCTGATGTTCATCTCGAAAACACATGCCCAATATCACATCGCTGGAACAGTGTTGCAATACTAGGAAGGTCGCCGTATAGGTATGACCCTTGACAGTCAGTAGTAGTAAAGACTTTTATTCGACCATAATTTATAGGCCGAGCATGTCGACCGCCTGGGCGACCAGAAGCCGCTGTTCTTCTTCCCCTTCAGCGCCAAGCCAGTCGAGCCAGGTGGTGATGGATAGAAAGGGTGGGGGGAAGGAACCCGACTGCTGAGCAGCCGGGCAATAGAAGAGGCAATGGGCCAGGTCCGCATAGATGCAGGGGCAGTTGGGACAGGAAGGGTCCGATCGATAGCGATAGTGGAAGAGGCGGGACGGGGTGATAACTGCATTCATCTGAATGTGCCGAAGAAGGCGAGACTCCGGCACCGTGAGTGATGGATGAGGAGGAGGGTAAAGGCGTTTGTCGAGGCGGAGCTCAAGGTAGACCTCTTTTATGGTGCGACGAAGGGTGAGCCTCCCACCGTCCTCCGAGGGCTTGGGCCAGGGGATCAACGGTGCCCGGAAAAGTGTGTCGCTGGCGAGCTGATGGGCCAGCTCATTGCCGTCAATCCCTGAATGCCCAGGGACCCAGCGAAGGAAAACGATGGAAGGCTGCAGTGCGGAGACCGCTCGCTCGACCTCCTGTTGGAGAGAAGGGCAGTCACTCTCGCTGTGCGTCTTCGTGATTGCGTAATTAAGTGTCCTCCTGCAGTGCGAATTTGTGGGTCGTTCCAAACGGTCATGCCTTTCCTCAACTGCGCAACGAATATTCCAATCATCACTGATCAATCGGCCCCTGTGTCGACCACAGCGCCAATTTCCAGGCCGTGAATAGCCGCCTCTAATTCAGATGTCCAGGCACTTGCGCTGCAGGTCGTCCTCAAAGTCGGGTGATGGCTTCGGCGGGTATGTGGATCGTGGGTAGGGAGTGTCGTCGGGACTTTTCTAGGTGGCGGTGCCGTTTCGAAGTTCGGTAGCTGCATGGTCGAGCGCGTGATTGTGCGCGCTGTCGGCGTAGCAGATGCGACGTCTTGATGCGTCCTGCTTGGTGGGGGAACTTCGTCGTTTCGCTGGTAAGCAACTTCACCTTAAAAGGTCGCTTTCTCTTCTTTACCCTGCGGTGGCTGGTCTACCTTCCATGAAGAAGCGCTGCGCAACTGCGGTCCGACGGCGGAAAGCCTGGCGGCGACGGTGATTGTGAGCGGGAGAGACGGCTAGATGATGCGTACTTATCTGGAAGCAGGTACTCGTCGATATCCCGCGGTCTTCGACCAGGACGGGGTCATGGGGAATCATCAGGGAAGGTACGCAAGCCCATTTTTCTGTAGCGGCAGTGCGGAAGATGGTGGCCGTGGTCGCCGAAATGGAAGCAAAGTGGGCCGCGCTAGTCAGGGGTCCTCCAGAGTTCAGCTTTTCTTGGGTGAGTTTTCGATTAAGTTGGGCATGCGGGCGATTCGGATCTTTGGTGCGGTGTATACTGCTCCTGGCGCAGTGTGGGAGGACGCCCTTGGCTGCACACTGAGGCGTCTTAAGTCATGGCCTGGCGTTGTGCGGCCGCCGAAGTTGGAGTGAAAAGTGCCTGTTGCTCATCTAGCACCATATTCATGAGGCTCGCACTATATCTAGGTGGGGTTGTTGGCAGCAGACTTAGTAGCTCTTTGCGGACGATTTCGAGAATAACTTCAATCCTGTTGTCACTAGGTGGTGGTCATCGTGTCCGGTCGAACTGAAGAGACATAAGCAGGGCGGTTGTACAGTCGAGTGTGGATGTCGAGGGTCTTCTCGATCGTGCAGGCTCCTTGCATGGTTCTTCGACAGTTTTATTTTTAGTCGGCTGGCGTACGAGGCTGGCAAAGAGTTGTTCTTTTACGCCACACATTAATAACTGAACTTTCTTTTCCTTGGTCATCTCGAGGTAGAAGCGGCGAAAAAGGCGCTTCTGTTGTTTGATGTAACCGAGGACGGGCTCGTACGAAAGCTAATCCTACATTCGAGGAGTTGTTCGGCTCTTTCTTTCCTCACGATAGTGGCGAACACTTTCAAAAGTTACTTCTTGAATAGCCCCAAGTCGTTAGGGACGACTCGTGGTTTCCATACCACGCACGTGCTGATCGCTCTAGTGAGAAAATTACATTTATAATTTTCGCCGCATCATCCAAATTGCTGAATAATGCCACGCGATCTAAATGGTCCAACCATTCTTCGAGGTCTTCGCCTAGGGATCTATTGAAAATTGGCGGCACCCGCGGATTCTGCAGCCTAATCGAGGTTGTGGTGCTCGTAGCAGCGTCTGTTTTCTGTAACGTGCTGTCCGGCAGGGTCTCGAACTCAGGCTTCTCTCCCTGGCGACGTCGGCAGGTTGGGTGAACTGGGGGATTGTGCTCCGGTATGAAGCGCAGAAGGCTGGCGTCATGATTTGGGGAGGGCACCCAGAATATGGAGGCGTACCCAGCATCTCCACCAGATGTCTCGGAGTGGTGACTGCAGTTGGGAGAGCAGAAAATATGCGAAAATTATGTCTAAACAAAAACTCTTTATTTGGGCTGACTTGCGCCCACTGTGCACTGAATCACTCGGCGGCGGCGTAGAAACAAGCGTGCTCGTCGGTCGTCGGAGAGAATGCCCGCAGCTGTCGGCCGTGCTCAATTTAAAGCTGATAGCGAACTTTCGAGATAAAGCGTTCGAAGCTACTACAACATTCTGGAACAATGTAGAATTGGCTCCTCCTGGATGGGATCAATCGAGATAAATCTGGTCGCGTCTTGCATTGCAAACAAAGCGATAAGCGGCGTGCCAGCTGCTTTGAAGAGTGAACAAACAGTACACAGATCCCCGGCAATATTGTTATATCACGGCGGCGCCTCTTAGCTAATTGCTTTGATGTATAGGCGCGTCTGCTCGACATGGTCTTGAAATAGATATGCTGGTAACATTTATGAGGAAACGCCTTGCTACATTCATTTTAGGGGCGTTTTTGAAGAAGCGATTTATCGCTGATGTTTTATAAAAAGTTTCTCAGAAAATATCTTACTGTCGACACCTATAAGGCGTTCCGATCTAGCCCAAGACGACTGTAACCATTCGGAGCTGATTCAAGACGCTGAAAAGAGGTTTTGCGTTTCGTGAGCTAGCATGCGATCGTGCCTCGTTTCTCTCAGGTTGTAGTTTAGTATTGATGCTCTCGGAAGCCCAATCCTAATAGATATCAGTACGAAAGCTCGTACGCTCATTTATTCACAGGTCGATCGCAGATGCCGTGCAGGACAAGCTGTCCCAACTCACCGCTTCCATGGACCTGCTTTTCCGCGCCCGGTTCATTCACTTTGGGATGCTTAATATCGAAAACATAGAGAACTATGACACTTTGAAGGGCGCAGATCTGAGGTACCTCAAGGTGAGCTCACACGACTCATCAGCATTTATGACTTCTCGAAATTGCGGTTTAATAACAAGTTGTCCTCAGCGCAAAATGCCTCCTCGATTTCAATGCAAGCCACATGTCTGAGTTATGAATGTAGCCCGCGTCTTATTGAGCATTATTCTCCTCTACCCACGCGTTAGCCTCCATGCCTCATCAACATCTGGATTGAGAGGGAGCGAACAGCCCAATCACTTTCAACAAAGGATGAAAAATAGTAGAACTAGTTTTATCTCTTTTGCTTCCCGAGACGGCGCAATATTGGTGCCACACAGCTGTATATGGTTTAAAAGAGATATACAAAGGTCTCAGATATGCATGATCTTCCAAGGTATGTTCGTACGCTCCCTACATTTTATTATTATAATGTCGCCTTTATAGGCATTGTTTCTTTTCTATTGTACATTTTATGCCATTGTTCCTGCTATTTGTTGCCTCACTTAAAATAGACGACGCTAGAACTATTTCTGAAGGCCATCCAAGAAGTCGAGGCGACGAATCTGATACGAAAGAAACAAAACACTTTAATTACAACAGTATTCTGCGTCATATAGATAAGAGTCAGATTCCCATCGAGAATTTAAAACGAGAGGGGAACGTTTTAGGCCAAACTCATTACTTACTTCAGTGGGATTTTATGGAAAGCACGCAAAAGGCAGCTGATCTAGCATCTTCACCGTGATCCCGTGAATCGTAGGAAAAGGCAGGAGACTCAGAGATCCTGTTCATGTTCCGTCTTATGTTCCGGTGGCGCCACAAGGCAGCGGTTTAAATGGCTCGTGCTTTATGGTCAAGTTGGCTACTGCACAGGGGGGTGAAACAAGCCACCGGATACAATGGACCTCAGAACCAAAGCTCAGCCCAAACGAACAGTCATTTAGCAGCTGCGCTCTAAAATAATCTCTGGAAGCTCTTTCTGCACATTTATTGGCGCAGCCGCTACAAGTTCTTCGTCTTGCGCGGCAGCTAAACACAGTGCCCGAGTAGAGGCTGAGTGCCACCGGTGACAGCACCCAAGGACCCCGTTTTTCTCGCTCTAAACTCCGTCTACTATAATACTGTGGTGATTCATCAAAACAAACATGTACACCTCGTCCTACACAATCAGTCGTCCGCACAGCACCTCGAGCACATCCCCTGCCATTTGCCTTGTTGTTCATTTCATGTGGAAGGAGGCTGTCGCGCTGGCAGTTCGGCATGCACCGCGTGCACGGCCAGCCGCTCCATCAGCAGTAACGAGAAAGCAGTGCGTACGCTTTTTGCTCCACTGCACTGCAGGGTCGCGTGTACGGCATCTAGTGTAACGAGGATCATTCCCTCAGGCAGTTTCTTCTGCACAGTGAGCGATGCACCGATACAATGCTTCTCCTGTCGCGGCTGCTAAATGCGCCGTCCGAGCGTAGGTTCAGCGCCGCTGGTGCTACGATTAAGTGGTCTCGTTCCTCTCCCTCGTAATGGCTTCCTCTGCTGTGACGACCTCCCGAAGCACATGCATGGGTAGTTTTTCAGAGTCAGGCCTTAAACCAAAGCCTCGAACACATATCCTGCTACTTCTGAGATGTAAAGGCCTCCTTCATGATTAAGGAGTGAGGTTGAAGTACTAGTTGGCAAGCGAGTATGTCTGGAATATAAAACGTGGTCATTAAGTTTAAACAAAATACAAATATCCCTCCTATACCTTTTATCTGAACATATGGCTAAATTATAACACTCTAGCAGCGACGCGAATTTGCATTACCCATTAGTGTGATTATCCAACTAGTTTTTGTTATACCGGCTGTCGTTTGACCCAGCGCGCAGCAAGAAAGGACGAAGAATGCACACTGCTTTCTCTTCCTTTATGGTCTAGTGGCTGGCAGTGCACGTTGTGCATGCTGATTCGCGAGCGCCATGTCCTTCTCCTTCGATGGTAACGACCCGCGCACACCATGCCGTTAGAACATTCCTCAACAACGACGCTCAACCGAAGGAATGGGCTCTGTCGAATTGGATTTCTAGACAGAAGGGGTCCTCGGGTCTAGGACAACCCACAGCACGAAATTACCTTGCAGGCTTCTGTAGTTCTGTCTAAGTAGTACTTTCTTATCCTTGAGAGGAGAACCCTAAATGCGAACAAGCGCCATTGCGATGGGCACAGCAGTTCTGGTATGATGGTGGTTTCTGGAGACAAAGAAGGCAGTATATTCCATTCAGCAATAACCAAAAGTACTGATGTGATAAATCGACGAATGCTTCTATATTAAAAAAATTCATATGTCGATAACTTTCTTGCGCACCTCAGCTCCGTAGAACCAGGGTTTTGTTTCGCAGTAGAGAGAGGAAAAGCTAACACTTTGACGTGCCCTGACGGGCTGTCAAATAAACAAAAACAGATCTGGAGTGTTGTGCGCTCAAGAAACAAACCGATATCGACCGCCACCTAAACGTTTACTCTTAAGATGCGCCGAATCAAAATGGTTCAATCGTATCACCTCTTTTGTCAAGGGCGAGGGCCAGCTGGCGCGCAGAAAGGAGGCAGTCGCAAGGAGGCAGCGGTCGTGTTCGCCTATCTTCAAATGAATAAGTACATGTACACGCTGAAAATCCCTGAATGCGTGTCCCGTCGCCCGACTCGGATGGTGCTGATGGAGCGAAGTGCTGGCATCATGGCACCATACTGAGGGGCATCAACAAATCGTTAGTACTAATACTACTAAAGCGGAGAATTTGATTCTCAGAAACCCACTGCAAAGATAGGCTGCTTCGAGTCGAATAAGCAAGATATGGTTTACAAGATTCCCTTCGACTTATGCCCCGCCCCGTACATCGGTGAGACGAAAAATTTGAGCGAGAGACTTCAACATGAGAAAAACTATGTTTCGAAATCGACGCAGAATAGAGGGCAACTATTAGAATTATATGTACCGATTTTGCTAGGTAGATTTCGCCACGCAGTTCATACGCCTCTAGAGAAGGCGACGTCAACAGACTGCATTGTTGCAGCTGGGAGAATAGGAGCGCCGCACCGTCAACTATTGTTTGGTTTGGTTAATGGGGGTTTAACGTCCCAAAGCGACTGAGGCTACGAGATTCGCCGTAGTGAAGGGCTCCGGAAATTTCGACCACCTGTGGTTCTTTAACGTGAACTGACATCGCGCAGTACACGGGCCTCTAGAATTTCTCCGCCATCGAAATTCGACCCCCGTGGCCGGGATCGATCCCGAGTCTTTCGGGCCAGCAGCCGAGCGCCATATCCACTCAGTCACCGCGGCGGCCCGTCAACTTTCGCATGAGCGCATTGGCCGAACACTGCGAACTTTTTGAACAAAGAATAACCTTCGGCCTAGCGAAGCGTGGAGATTAATCTGCTTAAGAAACTTGACTTGAAATTTGGTGTATCCAGAGCACTACAGGTAACGTAAACAGAGAAATCTCTTTGGTCAAGTAAGCAGGAAGAACAAGCGACGTCTGCTTTAGTCACCCCACACGAAAGGATCGAGTTGGCCCTAGAAGGTTGTGATCATATATTTAACCATTGTCTGGTGCCATAGACTCGTCTATGTTAGAAACGCAGCCAGCCCATCTTCTTTGAAGGAATTTTATATTCAGTTGTGGTACTTCAGTGAGTCACATGCATACATAGCTGTGGACGGCTAAGCGTCACAGCGACACGCGCTTAAAAAAGACAGCTTTCTATCATGTAGCACAATAGAGGCCAAACTCATCCCGTCAGGCCCGACTCTAGAGATTCGTTACGCTTCAACAATGTCACATGCGGGACGATAGGGTGAACAGCAGCATGTCTTTTGATTGCAAAAAAAAAAAAAATATTGCGCCCTGTAAATTCAAGTGCGTTTTTCCGTATCTTTCTGTGTTGTTAACTTTTGCTCACGCATATCCTGTCTTGACCGACATGCTACTTTCCTTACATCAAGTTAATTCCACAAAAACCGCATTCTGCTCGATAAAAAGCATCTTGACGCCTTTTTGTTTCTTAAGCCACCTCAGGGCACAGTTTTTGTTTGGCGGTTTTCACAGCACGCGGCGTGCAGAGACCACGACTTTAACGTTGCGTCTCTGGACCACCGTTTCCAAAGTGTTTGACAGGCTTGGAATACGCGCTATTACAACTACCCGCTGCATGCTCTGTACAGCATTGTTACCGGCCTGCGCTTGCGGGAGCATTGCTTTATCCAGACGCGAAACGACTGAGGTGAAGGGATGAGTACTGTAAGCCCCCATAAATTTCTCGGCAGGATAGTTGGAAATATCGCGTTTAGGAAACGCTCACATTTCCTGTAGGGTATGTTTAAAGTTCATTTTAGCACTGTTTTACGAGTTTTGAAATTGAGAGTTGAAACGCAGGAGCGGCTCGATCTTCCGACATTCGCAGTATCAGAAGATACTGTCGAATCGAAAAGAAAACCTTATCTAGAAATGTAACCATTAATTTACTGGTGGCTCATACGTAAGATAAAAAGCAGTCTTAAATTTCTCTAGGGCGTATAGCTCCCTATTGGTATTGAAATTTTATTTTGCGGATTAACAAAAAATCCAGCAGCTTAGGGCTCAAGCCAGAAAATACTGCCTTACAAAAGAGTAAATGTATCAATACAAAACAGGAATCAATGCACTTGATAGAATGAAGCTTAAATCTTGAACAACGAAATAACTAGCGAGGCACCAAGCACATGAAACATAATTCCACTAGCCATTGAGGTAATGGAAACGAATGTCATGTACCAACAGTCCAAACAAGATAACGTCTAACAATACTTTGAAATGAACGAAAAGCTTTAAAATCATGAGACAAGGTTTAGATGAAAGCAATTTATTAAGCTTATTGAGCCTGAATTTCGAAGAAGTGCCCGCGCGGCAGCGGGACTAATTTAAGCGAGCGCGTGCTTCAGGTTGGTGCTGCTGGAACAGGACTGCGCTTTGCGCTTTATGCCATGCTGTGCTTTGTGCCCGAAAAACCCATTCCCAAGCAAATAAATACCTACCGATTGTGCGGACGTAGCCGATTTCAGAACACCTAAAAATGGCGATCACCAGAATAATGGAGGATGAAGTCCTGAAGGCAGCCCATGAGGCAGCCAGGTTCTGAAAGTGAGGCGCCACTCATTTAAGGTGTTGGCGCTTCGTGACATTCCGGTACACGAAGTCAATCTCAGTGATGCACTCCTGCGCGCGGAAACTGCAGGTCGTTGCCGACTTCCTGAAGAAAAAATTGACGCACCGACAGTACCACTCCGCTTTGGGTTTCTCACTTCGGGACGGCTCCAAAGGCGATGCTATTTTGGAAGCGGTGAAGCGAGCCCCTCAGTGAGTGACGATTTCCCGATCTTTCTGACGGACCTTGAAAACACCAGTGGCGCAGCAATATTGGTCCCAGGAATGCTATGTCACCTGGCGCAAGAGCAGTATTCCAAGGGGCCTTCTTTTTGTGTGCTTATGGATGGCGGCTTCATCTGAGAAGATGCCAGTAAAAGCTGCCGCCATTTTAAGGCATTTTGTTCTGAGCAGCGTTTATTTTTTTGCTCGTATAACTTTTACTTTGCCTCTCAGACTGTCAATTTCTTAGTGTATCTATTTCACTGATATTGTTTCCAGCAGATGAGTGTTTATCTAACACTTGAAAGTTCGCAACTTAAACACAGTTTATGCTACTGACTACAGGAGCCGCGACACTTCCTAAACCTGCAAATCTTGGCTCCAACCCGATCACTGTTTCTTGTAGATTGGGCCTGTGGGAAGTTTCGCAACTTTTAATATTAAAGAGGTCTGGTTGACGCTATCAGGCTCTTCCTGAGTGTTACCTTATCGGTCGTTGGGCTGCTGCACAGTCAAGGTACCAATGATAATAATAATAATAATAATTGGTTTTTGGTGGAAAGGAAATGGCGCAGTATCTGTCTCATATATCGTTGGACACCTGAACCGCGCCGTAAGGGAAGGGATAAAGGAGGGAGTGAAAGAAGAGAGGAACAAATAGGTCCGTAGTGGAGGGCTCCGGAATAATTTCGACCACCTGGGGATCTTTAACGTGCACTGACATCGCACAGCACACGGGCGCCTTAGCGTTTTTCCTCCATAAAAACGCAGCCGCCGCGGTCGGGTTCGAACCCGGGAACTTCGGATCAGTAGTCGAGCGCCCTAACCACTGAGCCACCGCGTAGGGGCAGGTACCAATGGCAGCAGCGGGTACACACCGCACTCCTGCGAGAAATGTGTCGATGCGAAATGTGGAAAGGCATGCATTAGAATTGAAGCTAAAAAAAACGCCGTTTGCCAACAACAATATAGTCTTTGTTTTGCGGTATTACTCGACTAACCAATGGCAGCAGTACAGCAAATCAATGTTTTGTCATGGACAAGTAGGCATAAAAACTTTCGCACTTATAGTGTCCTTTCTTTTTTACTTTTAGATTTGTTAACAAGGAAAACTTTCACAACGAACAATTTTCTTACCAGCTGGGAACAGTCTATGGCTGTCATGAATGTAGGCAGATGTTCTCTGAAGGCATAATTTATGCCCGGCATAGCCGTGCTACGCGGCGGAATGTTCAGCCGGCGCTCGACGGCGTAGTGCTATCGCATGGCGGCCGTTCTTGTGTGCGTGAAAACAACGCCACGAAATCTTCCTTATTGAGACTGGATGTAACCATGCTCCGCAAGTGCGCAGTGCTCATCCCCTGACTAATTTTTCCTTCACTCCCATATGTTGTTTCGACCCTGCAGGGCAGTGCGATGCATCGCACAGCAACAAACTGGAGCACACACATTAGAAGCGTAATCAGGAAGGAATTGTAGTGCATTGTCAGCCACTGCGTGTTTATGGAAGCAGCCTTTTCATTAACGTTGAAGGCGAGTGTGCATAATCTGTAGACGGTACCGTGCACATGGTCACAGGGCTGAAACTTTAAGGCCAACAGAAAATTTTAAAGAGTAAGAAGACTATCTAAAGCAAGGCAAACGAAAAAAACAACTGGCCAGATAAACCATGGCTCGCTGTTGCTAATTCAGCGAGAAGGTATCTTGCAAACCTGAGATTGAAGTCTGCTTCGGCTACAGTGGGGTTTTTGGCTTTACGCAAGCATCGTGTATTCTGATCTAAAATGCAAACCGCACACACATGGCTTGGTGTTGTAATAAGAGAGAATTACTCATTGCCATCCACCTAAGCGCATCCATGCGGCTACAAAGGAAAGCTAGACAGCTTTCACAGAATCTTTGTAGTTAAAGAAGAATTCGTTTTTACCGAGGTTCGAACCTGGGACCACCACTTCACCGGAGCAGTCTCTCTACCAACTAAGCTAACCCGGAAGGCAAGCTTACGGTAGGGCTAGAGCGAATTAATCAATAACTGGAAGTAGGAACAGTGTTAGTCATATGTTTAGGGGAATCCCCCAAGGTGTAGTGGCTTTTGTAATAAGGCTGTAAATCCTCACTGCCATCCGCCCAAGCTATGCCATGCGTCTTCAAAAAATCTGTATAGCTTTCCTTTGTAGTAACATGGCTGCACTTGGTGGATGGTATTGAGTAATTACGCTCTTGTTACAAATCTACTCCACCTTCGGAGATTCCTCTAAACATCTGACCACAGTTTACAGTTCACTGTTGCATTGTCATGGCTTCATTACTTTTCATTTTCAGTGATTAGTGCACTGCAAATCAGTGCTTCATGGTACCTTCCCAGTCTTTAATTCTTTCTTCTTCTCCTTTTTATTTATTCAAACCATCACGAAACTGGAGATTACACGCAGGCTAGTCTTAGCTGATATCACTTAAGCAGCTTCGCAATGTAAAAAATGAGAGCCGTAACGTTAAGAGACAGCACGAGGTGACTTCAGAGAGAACAACTCTTCATATCGAACTCGGATGAAGCAAACGAACTTAAGCAGGACGCAGTGCGCGATGCTCATAGACGGGGCTCTTTGAGCAAGAGAGGACACCAGAAAAACTAACGCTTCACCAAGTGCTACACAGAATGAGGCTCGATGGTGCCTTCAGGAAAGAGAAAATGAAAATTGGTTTTGAGGAAAGGAAATGACGCAGTAACTGTCGCACATATGTTGGTGGGCACCCGAAATGCACCATAAAGGATGGATGGAAAAACTTTATTTTAGTTAGAACGCATGTGCAGACGATTCCGTGCTAGATGGCCATCAACCCACGGTTGACGGCGACCTGGGTGGCGTACTCCACGGCCCTGGTCTGGACGACCGAGTCTGAGCTGGCAATCACGGCCCGCACTGCTCGAAAGAAGGATCACGCATAATATCCGCCGGTGGCGGCGCTATGCAACAGCTACATGAAATGTGGTTATAGGCTGCCATTTTCTGACATCATGTGCATTCCGGCTGAATGTCAGGGTAGATTTTGCTTAAGATGTATGCGTTGAAGAACGATCTCGTCTGCAATCTTCGCCAGACGCACTCCTGCGCCTTTGCCAATTGCTTCTCCGGGGGCGGGTAAACTCTCGGCTCAAGATTGTAATGGTTAGTAAGGTCTTGGAAGGACACCACCTCATCTCTCGTGGACCTCCCCGGAACGTCCGGCTCACCTGCTCGGCGGGCGAAACCTCGAGCGTTCATGTGAGCTGTCTCGTTCTCAGGGTTTTCAGAGTGTGCCTGTACGCAGACAATTTCCACCACCGTAGTCCCTCGCCCCATGGCCCGATTTAGCAATCATGCCGCTGTGAGAGATATTCTGCCCGTCGCGCAAATTTCGGATGGCTGTTTTTGAGTCGCTGAAAATAAGGTCAGCTTAAGTACGAGCTATAGTAGCGCTATCGCTGCCTCCTCTGCAGTTTCTGAGGAGCGGGTTCTGACTAATCCATAAGAGAAGGAAGGGACAAAGGAGGAAGTGAAAGAAGACAGGAAGAAAGAGGTGCCATAGTGGAGGTCTCCAGAATACATTCGACCACGTGGGGATCGTTAACGTGCACTGACATCGCACAGCACACGGGTGCCTTTTGCGTTTCGCCTCTATCAAAACGCGGCCGCCACGGTCGGCTTCGCACCAGGATGCTCCGTCTCAGTAGACGAGCGCCTTAACCACTTAAGCCACCGCGAGGGGAACATTTCTTTTAAAAGTTACTAATCCAATCGCTTCGTCAAAATGTCGCGCTGAGAGCGCCTGTGCAGAGCAACGCCCCACCCATTGCCTTCTCAGGGGTAGTTGACATGCCCTTATGTCAGATAAAGGTAAAAAAAAATATACATTTAGCTACATTAAGTGGGAAAATAAGAGTACATCACGAAATAAAGTGGCTCTGTCACCATGCATCATGTTTGTCTGCGTTTCCCGCCAGCGATTTCCCGGGTCTGACGATGATCGTCCTTAAGCTGCACACCGAGGATGTAACCAGCGGCGGAGGTTACTGGCCAGTGGCACCAAGTCCTGATGGCGTCGACCTCTCCGAACACAACACACTCTCACGGGTAAGAGGTTGCGTTCACGTGGGCGTGTGTGCCATGAGCGTGCTTGTATGCCTGCCCTGCGTCATGGTGCCCTACCATGCACGGCAACCTCCGGGTTACCCTACGGTGCACGTCGTTTCTCTGAAGTGTGGCAGCTCAAAATTGAATATGCGGAAATCAGGGGTGAAGTGTCTCTCTCTTATTTGGTGGGCACCTCAAAACCAGAGGGAAGAAAATTGAAGAAAGCGGGACTGAAACAAAGACGACAGAGTTAGGCGCTGTGTGGTGGAGGGCTTTGGATTAATTTTGATCACTGAAGGTTAATTACAGTGCATGACATCGCATAGCGCAAGGGGCGTGTATTTGCATTTCGCCTTCATCAGAAAGCGGCTACCACAGCTCAGATTTCATCAAGCGTCCACGTGCTCGCAAGTCGTACGCTATAACCAGCCGTATAAAAAATTAACGTTGGCTTTCCATAAGCAGAAAGGGCGCAAAAAGATCATTTTAGGTGGACACCCAAACCGCACCTTGAAGCAGGGGATTAGGCGGCCGTGGGCTGTGCGATGTAAGTGTACGTTAATGATCTGCAGGTGGTCAGACCCAAGCAGCACAGGCAATCGGCCCAAAATTGGAAATACATGTGCGAAACCGGTCCGGCAAAAGACCAGAATAAAAGCATCCATTTCTAATATTGGGCCGAGTATCTGTGCTGCCTGGGGGAGTACTCCAGAGACCTCTCTACGGCAACCTCTTCTTCTCTCTCTTGTTTCACTACCGCCTTCGTACCTTCCCTAACCGCTCAGTTAAGGTGCCCATCAAGAAGTATGAGAGAGCGCCTTTCATTTCTTCATAACCAAGAAGGGAGTGAACGACGAAAGAGAGGCCTGACAGCATACGGCCGTCTTAATTTTGAGCCTATCGAAACGTGGTAACACGGTCGGAATTTGACCCGCTTCCTCAGGGTCAGAAGCTGAGCGCTCTAACCACTAAGCCATCAAGGTGGGTCAGGCCAGATATGCACAATATAAAAAAACTTCCATGCTCGCCAAGGCTAAGTTGGTTATGTTGCGAGAACTGAACGAAATAACAATGCGGTAAAATGTCTAAACTTGTGTCCATATTCGCGCATAGCTTTGCGTGCATCAAAGAATTAACCTATGGCGTCGAATACCTTCAACTTCCTGCCATGCAGTAGGTATGCAACTTTGGCCGATTCTTGTGCACCCTTGTTTAAGACACTAACGCACACTTCAAACCCACAGTTTCCTGATCAGTGGTACCGTCAGCTGTTACAATGGTAAATAATTTAGTTGCAGAAGTTGAGTGCTGCACGTGCAATAACTCAGTTTGAGAATTGGAGTGACCCGAGCGGAAGAGCTACATATTTGTGGTGCTTGAAAAGACGTTTCAAGTTACTACGACCCACTTTTAACGAAACCAGCGCTCGTTCTAGCGGCGTCCCAGGGTGTCCCGGCGAGCCTCTTGGGGCCGCGCAAAAATACATGCCTAAAAGTGGCTGGTTTCAAGGTGGCGAACACTGAACACAACTGTACGGATGTCCGAATAGCAATTTTTTTCATACCAATTTTTATACGAACAAATCAGTTCCGCTAATGAACCAGTTCTTAATAGTGTAATTAAAATGCAAATCCAATGTTCGGATGAATATTAGGTACGTGTAAGAATATTTGTAATTCAATGGAATCAAAGTGCTAGCGGTGGCGTTCAATGTCATGTAGATAAAGCTGTAGTCGACAAAAGCAAAATCGCTGTTCACTACGTTGTATGTAATTCAATGTCAGCATATCACGTCTGCGACGGCCATGTAATACGCATATCAAAATTAAATTTTGCTATCGATGACGAGACCAACCGATCTTGCCTCGCATTTCATTTAACGAGAGGAACCATGAGAAAAAGAGCTTGAAAACAAGACGACGGACGAAGACAGAACCCACACAGCAGGAGCTCTGTGTGTTCGGTCTTCGTCCGTCGTCTTGTTTTCGCGCTCTTTTTCTCATGGATCGCTACCGACTCGCCCAACTTTTCACCCTTGTCAACGCGAGGAACATTGATTATAAGCAATAAGTTTTGGTCCAACAAATTAGGTGTGAATGCAGGGCTTGGCAAGTATAGCTGAGGCTTGGGGCGTCGGCCAATCTTGAACGCCATTTTTAGGATTATTACAAACGGCGCCACACGAACAGACCGCGTCCTGACGCTACCCCTCTCTCCCCGTGCAGAGTGATCGCGACATCTTGCTATGAGGCCCCGGAGTGGACCCTGTTTTTGAAAGAGTTCTAAATGAAAACTACGGCACGCCGTATTCGAAATTCGCTCCAATTATTTGAAAACCTTGGATTGTATTTGATTCGATTGCGCAGGTTTAAACATGCCCTTTTCAATCGGCTAAAGATCCGAGAAGAGTATATTCGGTTTCCCATCCGAAAATCGGAAACATTGCTAGAATCTTAAACAGGAAATTTCTGATGGGTTTATTATAATGTTACGCAGCTTGTTTCTTGAAGACATTATTGGGCATTGAATTTACTCCGTCCATATTGAAGTATACCCGAAGAGAGGATATAGGACTGTTTCAACGAGCTAAACACCAAGGTTCATATCAAATGAAAGCAAACGTAAAAGGAGGAGGCAATTGAGTGGGGCTGAAATTTTGCTTGGAATGGGAGCCTTTGGTTCAGTACAGTGCTTCTCGTTTCTTCTACATCTTTGACGGTTAGCTGCAAGGCAATGTCTTTTTGCCGATTTTTGTGCCTCTCTTTGTCCTCCCTCATGCTTTCCTTCGTCAAATTCCCAATCTCCAGGCCAGTATCAAGGGCGAGGTGAAGAAACTGCTCCTGGACATTGCGAGACATGGACGATACGCGATGCTTTCGTTCGCCATGTACGCAAGAACGTACCGCATGAAGGCGTCATGGAGCGAAGGTTCTGTCCGCGAGGTGTCGGAGAGCAGCCACAACATGAACTACGCAGCGGTGAGTGCGCGGATGTACAACTGCACCGAACCAAGGCCTTCAACGCGATTTGCCACTGATTTAGCTAAATGAAGAACGCAGCAGAACAAAGACGATTGGCAAATTTAAGAAGTAGATAATTCCTAAAAAGTAAACTGCATATTCAACCGTAAAAAAATTAAGGTTTGTGCCTTGTTGAAGGAGCTGGAACGTATTGAATTTTTTTAATAGAGTTAAGAGCATTCATATAATATTCCATTTAGTTTGCAGATGGTGTTTTTACAATTTAGTGTATCCACCTTATTTCCGTTCTGAATATTCATAATTCCATACTTGTTATTGTGTAATGCACGTTCTGGCCTGCTCGCACATTGTGTGCTACCTCACTAAAAATAATCCGCAACACTCTGGGCACTGTCCATAACCACTGACATTCTCGTTTTTTTTAAATATATTTACACGAGCCTACTAGCGCCTCGTGGCCTCCGCGCTTAGTCGGAACGTAGACGAGGCGGCGGTTTGCTCGAGAGGCGCGCTCGGGCTAGACCTGGCTATGGGATTTAAAAGAACCGACCACCTTCTTAGGTTCCCCCTACGCCTACCTGAATGGCTCCCCTTAGGTTGTGACAATATTAATTCACTATCCACGTGCATACAATTTAGGTAGTCGCATAAACTGGTGCCGGTATATTGAAGACGCTCATTTGTTCACCTACGTGACCAAAGTCAGTGCCGTGCAGCAATCTTCAGTTCTAGTTCGAGCTATATCCTTCCCCTCAGACAAGTGGTCACAGTGCCTGTGCAGCACGGACTGTCGGGTCACTTGGAGTACGTGGGTACAAGTGCGACATGCTAGGATGTGCTCATCCACCCGTTCAATTATCATGTATGGCGCAGGCTCACAGTGCCGATCCCCTTAAGGGACATGTTTTATAAGAGTTATCTCTTTCTCCTTTACGGGCAAGATTGTGAATGTGAGTATGAATTAGGATGTTCAGTACGGGAAAGAGTGAATCGTCCCTTACGGAATATATCTCTTATAAAGCAAAATTCTCATTCTTATACTTTACAAGTGCAAGATGAGAGGGGGCGCCTGTAAGGGATATGATAGCAGCTAAGTGGGCACTACGTGCCTGATCCATACGAGATATGCAGGCAGAAATGTTATCGATCTCAAACACGTTCGTCCAATGCTCATGTTTTGCAGATGCTCCCTGAAGCCAATGAACGCATGAGCAACAAGGTGTGTGGTGCGGTTCAGGATTTACCTTCACATCTTCGTTCAGGGAGAGGGCGTGTTCTTCATTAGTTCACGAACGGCCGGCCTCAGTTCACAGTGTCGTGTGTAGCAGAAGTTGTTACATTTGGTTACTAAGCGAAGGCGTATTGCACAGGCGTGCTGTGCTGAGCGACTTACCGCTAGAATGGCGACCTCTTCGTGCTGAGTAAGATGGACTTCAGCAGAAGAGCGTGGCTAAGTGAACTGGCGAGAACTATTGACGTCTAGCTGAAATGATGGTCAGATGGACCTCGGCAAAATGCGTGGTCAGTTGAACAGGCCCCCGGTGACATGTCAGGGCAAAATAATGTATTATAAGGGAAGAAAGAGAACCTGTAGAAAAAAGGTAAGAGGAGCAGATAGGTATATCAGGAAATAAAATTAGGGAACCTGAATGCGCTAAGTTACGGTGGAAGCAGCTCGTAGAGCCAAGGGCTTGTAATTAGACATAAATAGGAATGAACTAGATTCTGCGGTATGCTTTGTGTAGCTGATGATGATGATGATGATGTCGATACTGAAGGCAGCAGACGGAAAAGCCACGTTTGAGGAAGATGTCAGTCGAAGGTCTCCGTTTAGCCCGAAAGTTCTGTTGATGTTAATATTTTGCAACGGCTTTCTCACTTGAAGGTTTGCAAGATGAAGGCCGAAAAGGACAGCTCGGATGCCGGGACGATGTACGCCGCCGACCAGCACAAAAAGTTCCTGGCGCTCTTGGATACGCCAGCAACGTTTAAAGCGAAGGTAAGCCACGTGCACCTTGCTCAAGGTTTACAGAGTAGCCAACACAATTATCAGAGGAAATGCATATATAGGTTATTGTATCCAATCGACGTCTAAATGGTCTTTCACGTAATGGTGCCTGAATTTTGGTCTTTTGTTGACGGTAAACGGCAAGTATGAAGTGTTTAATGCGCACCAGCGTCTTTGATATATGAAACAACTTAAAAATGGAACCTAAGGGGTCTTGCGACCTGTCGGTCATATCGCTCATGATGAGTTTACTTAATGTGGTGATATGACAATGAGGTCATTTCGCGTGAACTACGTAATTCTTTAAAAACAACCTTTAAACAGGGGTGAGGTGCTGAATGGGCAACGTTTGAACCGCTTACGTTTTTTGATGAAATTTTCAGGAATGATATATTCTGATGCAGTTAAGGCACAAACAGAATTGCCGTGCTTTATTACATGTGCGAAGACAGTTGTTGGCATGAAAACGAGCTAGTGAGCGTGTAAGTTTAAAACAATCACCTTAAACGTTCTTGTACTTGAATAGATTTTTTGGTATTGACGACTCAAGGACTGCCTGTCCTGCAAGAAGAAGGGGGTCGATTGTTGTTCTTTGGCAAATCATTCAAAAAACGACCCGAATTAAACGCACATGTGGCTTTTTCACTGACACCGTTAGTTCAAAATCTGTCTCGTTTTTTTTTTGTGCGATGGAAACCTGCAAAACGAGTATGATTGGTAAATTATTTTGTTCTTTTGAAAGCGTTTCTTGAGAAAGCACGGCCAACGTAATCGGCTGTGCAGTCTAGGAGCCGTATTTTTCCTAAATATGAAGTTTGGACCAAACATACACAATCAGAAAAATGAGTTACAAATTCTAACACATGATATTTTTTGCCATGGGCGTTTTTTACTATGTTAAATGCCTTTATTGAACATCAAGAATCTTCCTTTTTCATTTCAGTCTGATAAATAGGAATTCATCGCAGTTTTTCACATCTTCTGTTGCTGACCTTTCGACAGGTTTTCTTCGTTATCTCGAACACGGTTAAATAAGCCCAACACTAAAGATAAGCTGCGGATACTATAATACAACCGAAGCGTTATGAATAGAAAAGTCTAGAATTCAATCTTCAAAGGGCGCGTGATGCTCTTACATTTAACAGAGTCATAATATTGTTGTGCCTGCTAATTACTGTTCGCATGACTGGAATTATAAAAGTTTTGTTTGATTTTAACGCGTTCCTGCTGCAGCCTTCACAGCTTGCCTCAACAGTCCAGAAAATGGTGAAGATGAACTCATTTCTTCTTGTCACCCCAGTGCGCTTTGAAATGAATGTTGTCACGCTCTGCTGGTGATACCGCTTGTGACACCTTTAAGGAAACACTTTCAATTTTCCTGCACGTATTCTGAGTGGATTCTAACTAAATACGACCTAAGATATTTATCATATGAGTTTATCAACCTCGTATGACCAAAATTTAGAAATAACTCTTAGAATTTAAAGTACTATATCTTTGCCCTTCTTCCGCTGATCATAGTAGATACTGTACAAAAAAATTAGCTACTGCTGAGTGTCTGCGTGAACACTTCAAATGCTTCTTGAGACAACTGCTACACAAGTAGCACAAACTCTTAGTCTCTCTCAGCAACTGTCGATCCCATCATTTCTATGCCTCACTGATTAGGACACGGGCTTTTCTAAATAAGTATGTAATTCGAAGAAATTATTCATTCATCTGCTCACCAGCTACTTCAGACGCTGTGAGCACTGTTAAGAGCAGAAAAAGGCTGGACAGCGCATAACAGATTGCAGTGTAATGCCTCGTATCCGATTAGAAACTCGAGAAGCCGATACGCGCTGTAGGAGCACGGGAACGGGAATACAGTGCACCAGAGGCTGTGCACTAAATGTTGCAGCAATATGGCTGAGGTCATGGGATCCGCCTTTGGGTTTGTGGGATTTAACGTCCCAATGCAACTCAGCCTATGAGAGACGCGTAGTGAAGGGCTCCGGAATTTTCGACCACCTGGGGTTCTTTAACGTGCACTGACATCGCACAGTACACGGGGCTCTAGAATTTCGCCTCCTTCGAAATTCGACCGCAGCAGCCGGGATCGAACCCGCGACTTTCGGGTCAGCAGCCGAGCGCCATAACCACTGAGCCACCGCGGCGGCAGGAACCGCTTTTAACATCTCACTTCCGTCATTTTTTTCTGCTCCATGTGTTTTAGATCGCACCTGTTGTCCGAGGATGTTTAAATAAATGTCATATTGCATAAATATTGCCATTATACCTAGTTACATCAAAACAGATTTCTTAACAGAAAAACGGTGACGTGCGCACGGCATACCATGCGTAGAGCACACAACTAAAGCCCCTTGATAATATCAAGGGGCTTTACGTAATATTGCACTCAGTTTAAACCTATACCTGTTATTTGTTTTCGTTTCCCCGTGACCAGGTATTTGTTTTTCTAATACCTATGTTTGGTTTTTTACAAAGTGTTTTGTTATTTTGTTTCAGTGTTTATTTGGAAAATTGAAAATCTCTGCCTGTGTACTGTACTGCCAAGTTGATAAAGGGGGCAGGACCTCTGTCAAGCTTACGAGCTTTTAGTCCTGTCTCCTTCTCGGTCCAAGAGAAAATAAAGACATTGAAATGAAATGAAATGAAAATAACAATAGTCTGTCCGAGTGCCACGCTTGATACCGAGGGAAAACAAGCGTGGTCAGAGCAGCACTATCGAATTATACGAAAAGTACGTTAGGAGTACCGGCATAGGCACGGTCGGTTAACGTCCATGAAGTTGCATGGCGGCTAGTGGGGGACGCCGTAGTGGAGGACTCTGGATTGATGCTAATTACGTGGGGTCCTTGACGTGCACTGGCATCACATGCCACACGTACGTTTCGTATTCCACCTGCAGAGAAACACTGCACCTGAGTTTAAGATTCGAGCCTGCGACCTTTAACTTAACATTTGAACTCACCAACGCAACTGATCTAAGTCTCACCACTGGCAGAGGCCTTCCAGAGGCCACGGACGCAGCGTGGCTTATGAAACATGAGGATGATAATGAGGCATTTTTTGGCTAAAGACTCAATCATCTCCGAGCTGTCTCGCCGCCCGCTGCACAAAAACGTGAAACCACCGCACCTGTTAACAATTGCTGAAATCAGCTGAATGATGTTGCCCTAATTGTATTGTCTTTTATTTCAATTTGGTTCTTTGCGCACTTGTCTTCTGCAGACAAAGGCCAGGCTCCGCGTGATGCCGAAGAACTTCACCGGCGTGGTGGTGTACAACGTGGAGATGGATGACTGCAAAGGCAGCTGCGGAAAGGGGCGGTTTCCTCTCCTCAAGGCGATCAAGCATGGGCTTGCGGTTTAACCGTATCTAGCGGACGGCTGTATGCCTTAAAATGCTGATAAAATTTCTGGCGCCGTCATGCAACAGAGCCTATTAAGACACTAGTTATATTGAACCAATTTTGTCTGTTTTTTTGCCGAGAAATTCTGTAAAGAGATGGCCGAATACATCGTTAATATTACATATGTCTTCTTAGGAGTCAACAGCTAACTGAACGACAACTTGAACAGCCTTTAGAATTCAGCTGGCAGCCGCTTCCATAGCTCAACCCTGAATATACGCGTCTTATCGTCCACCCTACTTTATGTCCCGTAATTTCTTTTGCAGCCACTTACCAATTCATTCCGCGGAAGGGTTTCTTTCCGAACTGCGTTGGAAAGAGTGCTTGCACATCCGCAGGATTCCTAAAAGGGGAAATAAAATCCACGGGCACCTCTGTAAAATGACGAACACGACCTATCGCTCAACCAGGTGACATACGGAGCGAAGCTGAATGACAAGTATTCAGTATAAAATATCAGAGGTTATAGAAGCTGCCCGCTCTTGCAGAAAATGTTCTTAGTACTGAAAAAGCGCCCTAGCTGATGTAATCCAAGTTTTAAGCATTTTAGCAAAACATTACGGAAGATCGAAATGGAAGTTCAGAACGGTGGGTGCCAAACTCTTGCGAGAAGGGTGAGGTGAAGACGACACTGTATAGTGATGCGGATGCCACGAGTATTGCGCGGTACACGAATGTTTATAGAAATACGTGGTGGTCTCGTGGTGTAGGACGTCGATCGATCACCTTCAATAAACTAATTTTGTGTTGCCTCTGATACCTCACGCACCCTAGTAAGTATACATTGCATCAGCTCACCGGCTGCTTTCAAAGAAAGTTTTCTCAAGCATCCTCTCTACGAAGCGACAAGGAATGCATTGGTGCTGAAAGCATGTTCCAAACAGCTGGTTTTCACACTAAAGAAGCGAATGCCCTGAACGGAGAACTTGAGCGAAGTTGGGCACGCACACGGCCAGTCCCCCTCTTGAACCGTGTTTGTCCGCAGTGCCTCCGTCCCAAACATATCCGGATTCAGACTGGGATAGATAAGGCAATCGAAGTCAGTTTAATGTGGTACAGCAAAAAGGAAGGTGCCATTTGAAAGATTGTTGCTGCACATTTTATCTATGATGAGCTTGATAATGTGCACGTGATCCTATGAAAGTGCGACTGAAGGAATGAGCTAGTGGTATGCTTATTGTGAATTAGGCAGCATCCGTTTTCGACAGCTTCTGATGAATGCTTTCTCCTCGACACCAAATTTTCCAGAAATATCGCGCTCGGAAAAAATTGTTGTGAAACAATTTTCGATAACAGTTTTATGTTGATGCATACTTGTAGCACATATGCCAAATATGTTTGCGTTGAAAATCTACAGAACGCATTAAGAAGACTATGGCAAAAGCGAAGGTACTCTGTTCGTGCTTAGTGACGATGGTCAATATCAGTTTTGAGATCGTACACTGTAATTGCGCCACATATTAGAGACTGTCACGACTGGTATGCTTAATACTGATTTTTTTCTACAAAGGTTTTCAGACGGGTGTAATACACCATTGCACTGTGCACCAGGATACCAGCTAGGTATTTGTTACAAGACACCCAAGATCAGTTTGAGGAATGGGTATACTGATCAGTACTTGAAAAGCTAAACAATCTGCATCAAGGCTTCTCAAGCACGCTAAGAACTGTCCTCACCTTATGTTGTGCTGAGGTTAATGAAGACACGATTTTTGGCCTCTGAATACCTATTCGCTGCGGTATTAGTGCCCTGGCGTACTTGTACGAGGGCACGTTCCTTTTATTCATCACGTGCTCACGGGTATAGTCCACTTACTCCCCAAAATCGGTGGTCTGCGTTTGTGTGTTTGGTTCCTTGACTATGCGGAAGCACCCATCGGTGAGTGTGTCCCCAGCCTCCCAAAAGTACTTCCTACTCTCTAGAGTCCACCCATAACCCAACCACCTAGACGTGCTAATTCATGCATATAGGCCATGCCAAAACATGCGTACTTCCGTTCCCTGAAAGTCACAGAGCCTCAACTTCTGGTTTCGCTTTATAGATCGTCTACCGTTTCCTAAACGCAAATTTTATCTCAAGAACATCTCAGTGTATTCATAATAATACTCTTGAGAACTTCAAATAAAGTTTAGAGCTAGTACAAATCATGAGAATCTCAAGACGATAAGACTCTGGCTGTGTTGATAGCAGCTTAACATGCCTGCACAGCGTGAAAGAGGCCACGATACGAGAAGAGACGAAGAAGAGAGCAGCGTTTTCCTTCCTGTGTAGTGGTCTCTCTTGATTGACATTGAAACGTTACAGGCATTGTATACTATTATGCACATTAAGCCATTGTCCCGTCTTCGATCTCCAAGTTAACAGGACACCCGATCTTGCGTCTTCCAATCTATCAGCCTACATGCTATTACCACTCATTTTCCCGCCAAACGTTCCTGTATCCAGCAATTAACCGCCTGTGTCTTGGCCACTCCCCCGAGGTGGGTATGTGCCAGCATTGTTTGAGGTCTACCTACCTACCTCTGGATTGTCTTTTGCTCGACATGCGCTTCGCAACAACTGCTTGTCGCCACCAGCTCTATCCCGACCTATGTATCGGCGCTCTTCTCACCCTTTGCAACGCAGTTTGCACCCTTGTAATGGACGCGTCTGGAGAGCCCGGCATGACGTCGAACCTTGCATTCATCGATCTCGACGCGATCGACGGCGGCAGTGATTCGATCGCGTTCGACTCGACCATTAAACATAAATCCGCCCACGCCGGCGCTCGGCGAAGCTAACGCGGTGGCGACGCTTTCGGCGCCGACAGGGACAGCGTGGAGGGGGACGGCGCCCCGGGTAGCTGGCATCGCAGAAGGTCGCGCTTCACGCCGTGGTCCGGTGTTCACCTCTGTATGCTAGGAGCGGTCTTCCTGGTCGGCGTCCTCTTCGCCGTTGCCGTGGGCGCCGCGTACCTCTTGGATGGCGATCACTCCAACGAGCCTCGGTTCTGCGGCCCCTTCGAGATGGGAGCACCCGCACCGAACGGAACCGCTAACGCCACGGTTTCAGGACTGTAGCTGTGGTGGGCGAAGCTTCAAGCACTTAGCGTGTGACCGTTAAGTTAGCACTCGAAGATACTGAAGCGGGTTTACAAACCGGTATTTCATAAAAACTACATCTAATGGACGTTTATTTGGACGTGCATTTGTGTTTTTGGTGTAGTTTTCGAAAGCAAAAAATGCTTGCCTCGATCCTGAGCCTATTTTACTGTACATGAACGAGGATTTGATCAGTTATCTCGGTCCTATTCAATATAACTGCATGCCTGGCAGTGGTCTTTGCTGGAAGAGTAGTGTCGTTTGCTGGCATAAATCAACATCCTGGGCATTTGGGAGGTACTGCAGTAAAATACGTCAGTACGCACGACACGTAGTATTTAACTTGTGAAATAATCTTAACAGTTTTGAGAATGATACATGTAGTCAGTAATACGCACTACTTAAGCTGCACACATGCTGAGCAAAGTGTGCCACTCAATCTTTCAATAAGGGTCAGGAAGAACAGTCAAGAGCAAGTGCAAGTTTGCAAAGATTTGGCCTTTTTGTTTGTCACAGCCCGAAAGATGTTGCATCACTTCCGTTACCAATCACAGCAATGAACTAAATGACGTTTTCAATGCTTTGTTGCATCAATAGAGGCAGATGCATCAAAACTGTTGCGCCTTAGTCCCCTGCCACCAAGGCATACCTGGTAACGAAGCCGCCCATGAGGCAGTCCACGCACTCACTTGCTGGGCACCAGGCGTTCCTTGGGAGGACCTGAACACAGATCACAGCCTTCTTATTTATTTTAAAAATTACTGTGGACTATCCTGCCGAACACCGGCGCTTCCCGGTTCCTATGAAGGAACTGGGCAAAGCTGACGAACGAACTCTCCTTAGGCTCTTTCAAAACACACTGCTTTGCCCGGCGGTTCTGAAGCACTTTGACTCTTCTTTTGATGGCCGCTGCTCATTTTGTGGGCAGGAGGCCGACACCTTTCACATGGTATGGGCATGCCGGCAAAACCCATCTCTTCCCACCCCCATCACCCCTTCCCCTAGCCTAGAGGAGTGGGAGCTGGCTCTGTTCGGCTGACAGGAAATATCGGCCCAACAGGCCCTGGTTTGGCGGACCTGCGCAGCGGTCAGGACCAACGGGGTCCCGGAATGAGGGACTTCGCTTTTGTAAGGAGCGAGACCCACTACGGGCCTCTTCCCGTGCACTTCTTTGTATATATGGCTAAATGTTTTTCATCACCGCCACCACCTAGACCATTGGTTTATACACAGCCTCTTGTATTAGCCGAAGAAAAGCTTTAATAAAAAGTAACTTTTCAGACAAAAATTTCAATCTAGCTGTCATGAATACTGCCAGAGCTTTTATAGAGACTGTTTGCTGTTCTTGTTTCTATTTTTTGTACCACATACCCAAAGCAGCTTAAAGGCCAGGGAAGATAGTTTTTTTGTTTTTGTTTGTGTGTGCAGCCTGCGTGCTACTGGTGGTGGCGCTTACGGCGCTATTGTCCCGTGCGCAACAGGTGCGTTTTGTAAATGGATGAGGAAAAAGAGCGGAAACAGCCTTAATTATTAGGCTGGCTGGTGAGTCTTTCCGTTCATGGACGGCATTTGTCGTTTGGTCATCATCTGCATTACTAAAATGTGCTATTTTTCTTTAGAAGACAAGAACTATTTGACGCCTTAGGGCCTTCTACCATTGGGCATACGAACAGAAATGTCCCTGCCGCCATTCTAATTTTGGTTTTAGACACGAAAAAGCTGCCATCCTAAAATCTTTCTGAATTATGCCTTCTGGCTGCTATTTTCAAATTTCATCAGTAATGAACGCATCCTAAGCACTGCGATCACAATTCTCAACTGTAATCAGAGAACCGGCCTCACTTCGTTTTTACTTGCTTGAAAAACGTTTTTGACCATCTGTCAGTCACTGCCTACGTCTTGGTCAATCACCTGAACCGGATACGTGCCATTGACTCATTGAGGAGAACAACAACCAGCCTTGTTTCGAAGTGCTCACTACCAATCTAGTAACGAATGCCCTGCTGGGCATTCGGCTACCGCAGCTGGTGCCTTGCGAGGCATTTTATTGCAGTTGCCATTGTCTACTTCCTAATTAGTTTTCGTTGCTGTCGGCATCCAGTCCCTTTCGAGGTGCACTCTTAGTCACGAAGCTCATGAACAGCTTTTAACAGACCAGGGAGCTTTCGGACAGCTAATACGTGAGTCCCATTGTTCTGAGTGCGGTGCAACAGCTGTAGTCTTACTCCGTTCAGTTTCTTGAGCGGCATGAGAAAGTTTCCAGGAAGTTAAGAACGCCAGTGCACGTGGCCAGAATTGTAACTAAAACTCCGTCAGTCGTCTGCTCCCGAAGGAGAATGTTATCCTGATGGACTTAGTCACGAGCGATAGGTGAGTTGTGAACCGTCGAGTGGTTGGTCTTGCTAATGTACCTATTGTGGTCACATGGTTTGAAGGTCCTGGGGGCGGAGGTACTCCGGCGTGCGACCTTTGCGAATATAATAAACCAAGTGAAAGACTAGACAGCAGCGTGACCAACGCATCGCGTGTCATCATCTCTGCGTGTCATGCGTGAGCCGGGTCATTCACTAAAGATCCATGCGCATGTCAGGTACCTTTCAAGCACAAACAGGCACGTGGCTTCTAGGAACGGTCTTTTTCATTTTGTGTTGGGAATTATGCACCTGAAGGTGAGGTCAACAGCGTGAAAAATATGCAAGAGGTGGGCGATGGCTTTAATCTGGTCGTCCAGTGTCGTCATGCCCATGTTAAAGAGGGTAGGTGGTCAGTGGGAGGAAGGTCCATATCAAGCCTCAAACGAGCGGTGCGATTTCATAGGAAGAGAAGAGAATGCTTGCCCAATTCATCTACAGCTCGGGTGGAGAAGTAGATGTCACGCTGCAAGTGGTCTTGGATATTACCGCCTCCCATCGCGAGAACGCTTGCCTCTAATCGCTGCCAAAAGTAGTTGCTCATCTCCCTTTCTTGTGCTTATTATCGGCGTTTTCCTTATACCTTGGGGAGGCTACCGTAACGTTCTGAGCCTCTATATTCAGGAACATGTTGACTAAAAATTGTGCGCATGTGGCTAGTCACGCAATCTATTCAGTTACCCACGACATGCTACGCTTCTTCCAGCTGTGCGCCGGTGTCACAGAGAAGTAGGTGAGCCATATCTTTGTTGCCTCAACTAAAAGCAAAAATTCTGCGATCCATTCTCTACTTGTCTCTTACTTAGTAACGCCGATGATTTCTTTTAGCTCTCGGCATTCTTTACAAAGCCCATTCGCACTTTCATTTATACATTGAATCTTTGCCTCTAACAGATATTTTTCCTCGAATATAAAGGTTATTGAAAAACACAAACGCTGGCAAATGTTTCACGTCTGGCCTCCCGACTAGTCCGCTGGTTCTTGGAGTGGGCGAGTGCACTTCGTAGCCATCTTGCTCCGGTTGTCAACAAATGCCATGTTCCTTCCTTCTTCGCTTCCATCCTCGCATCGCCGCTTTTCCCGTCACACGCTTGGGGTGTGAGCTTCGCACCCAGGCGAACTCCAGAATAACACCTGTACAACCCCAGATTCTCAGCCCATAGCGAAGACGGATGCCTCTCTTTCAGCATCTGAACACCTACGCACTGTTGGCAATATCACCTACTTGGCACTGTCCCCCGCACCGAACCTACACATTGCCTGTCCATTCTAACTCGGCCGCGGCGGCCATGTTTCGAGGAAGGCGAAACACAATAGAGCCGCCGCGGTGGCTCAGCGGTTATGGTGCTCGGCTGCTGACCCGAAAGACGGAGGCTCGTTCACGGCCGCTTTAGTATAATTTCGATGGAGGCAAAATTCTAGAGGCACGTGTACTCTGCGATGTCCGTGCTGTTTAAAGACCCCTGGGTATCGAAATGATTACGAAGCCCTCCACTACGCCACCCATTTCTCTCTTTCTTCTTTCACTCCCACCTTCCTTCTTTCTCTTACGCCGCCCTTAAGATGCCCATCCAGAAGTGTGACAGTTGCTGCACCATTTTCTCTAATCAAAAACCTCTATTTTTTCTTAATCCCTTAAATCTTTCGTCTTACCATTATGGCACAAATTACCGGTCGTCTCCCATATTAGCCACTTACCGATTTCACCAATATTACCTGAACCATGCTAGACCTAGAAAAACTGAGCCTCGAATCGAAACAAGGCCAAGTGGAAACGAAGCGCTAAAGCTCCTATACAGCATTTCGCCTTACCGCGCAAAATCGTGCGCCATCTTTTCAATAATATAAATTTTTTTTCTCATATATGTTTAGGCTGACTTCGCCACTTCTTCAATATTTTTCTGTGCCAGTAATACAGAGATGCGTGAGAGCAGAAATGTTTTCCTGTAGCGGGATGCACGAAAGCGTCGTGACAGATCAGGTCTTACCGGGCACCTTAGCTCGGTTTCCAAAAAGTTTATTTGGCTCGATCAGAAGGGCATGTGTAAATACGAGGTGCTGCCAGCAGACATCGTTGTAAACACAGTAATAACGGGCACATAACTTAATTCTACGTAACATAACTGCCTAGTCGGGACACAAATATGAAAGTCGCTAGGTGGTGATGTGGCGTTACGCAACAGCCATGGCATTCATACTCTTTGTGCCCTCTTTGCGCACCCTCTCCACCGTAGTGTTAGTCAGCAGAAGGATTTATCCGTGCGCCGGATTCAGGCAGGGGTGGCTGGGACCACATCTATCCAACATCGGTGGCGCGAAATAGATATGCCAGCATCTGACAGGTGCCGTCACTGTTGCGCTCCACCAGGCATTTCTGATTTGCGAAACTTGTGGACGTGCCCTGCAATGGCTATTGTCTGATAAGAGCTCCTCAGGGAGGTGGACCTGCGGTGGAACTGCGCATGTAATTATAGCGAGTGGAAAATGGACAATCAACAACGGCAACCCCTGCGATTACCTCAGCCAAGCTGGACTTCAGTAAGGAAGGAAGGAAGACCTCAGACGTTGCTGGCACATACCCACTACGGGGGGTGACCAAGACACAGACGGTTAATTGCTGGATACAAGAAAGTTTTGACGGCAAAAGGAGTGGTAATAGTATGTAGTCTGATAGATTGGAAGACGGAAGGACAGGGGTCCTGTTAACTTGGAGATCGAGGACAGGACAATGGCTTAATGAGCATAATAGTATACAATGCCTGCAGTGTTTCACCGTCGTACTGATTGAGAGCGGGAAAAAGGAATTAGAATGGGAGTCGCTCCGTTTCTTGAAGAAAATGTATGCGTTAATCTAAAGCCTAAATTCGATTATTAATGCTTTAATGCTTGGGTTGTTATGCTTGCGTCCCCACTGGACGCCGTGATGCCGATAATGATGGTAAATATGAATTCGTTAGTTTCACCACTAACTGGTATCATAAATGCATTAATGCTGTTGTCCTCTATTGGAATGGCACATAAAAAAGTAGGGGATGTGCAGGGTGCTTTCAACAGTCAAAAAGTTGCCAAACATGCACTCATTTAAGTTATTCAAGTTTTATTATAGTTTTAAAAATGATTTTCAAAAGTTATAACTAACAAGAGAATCTCTTGGACGCAATGATAAAATTTTTCAGATAATCACACATTTGTTTTAGTTCACCTGGCTCTCCGAAGAATATAAAGGCGACGCCTGATCAAGCGAGCGGAATTTGTAGATGAGGTTCTCGCAAAGAACCAAACCGCCGAGAGGAGATTAGAAAGTGATAAGTGTTTCGATTTCGCCGCATGCTTGACAGAGGTTCGGCATAGAGGACTCCGATCAGCACAAATAAAGGTTTAGTCGTGATATTCTGCAACGCAAGTGGGTTATAGACACCTCGCATTGCCGTGAGCTACATGAGCGCACTATACGAGGGAATGCCAAATGTTGAAAATTCGCTGCAGCAAGGCCAGGCTTATGACTCAAGGAATGCCGCTGCAGGAACCATTGAAAGCGAATGGTAGTCAAATGCACAGTGTTTGGGATGAGAGGTACCATAGGTCCTCGAAGTGCAGACTTTGCTAAAATATCACACATCTGATCAGCATCAATACCGCAGTGTCCAGGTATCCAGTAAAGACGTACTTCTTTTGAGATGTGGTAGAAAGAAATATCTTAGTGAACGGCCCAGAAAGTTGTACCTCAGACCTTGAAGCGTAGTGAAGAAAGAATGGCTATTAGCAAGTGTAATGACTTGATTAACGTGGAGAGGGGCTCTTTATAAGCTCATTAGAATCTCTAGAAATTCAACAGCGAATATAGGCGTATAATCAGGGGCCCGAAACTAATAAATTCAATCAAGAGTCCTGGAATAAAGGCTGATAGCTACATTTTTCTTTTGCTGACAGGTATTTGAGAAATCTGCCGTAAATTTTGAATCCGAAGGACCATTTAACAACGTAAAGACCACATTGAAGACGCTTTCGGCGCCACTCTGCAGTGCTCCGAGTCTCCGACAAGTGCTCCGCTGTGAGACATCGCCTACAGATGACTTTGTACACTCCGTGCATTTTAAATGGCCCGCCAAAAGCACTGTGCATAAGGGTGAAAGTAGAGGCTAATAAACCGCTTGTTGCTACTGATAGTTAAAAAATGCAATATTTTAATTTTGTATTTTTAAACACCATTATTCAGGAGGCCTTTTTCCGGTAAAAGATAAATTCGTAAAGTTTGCTGTGAGATAGTCGCTGACTTTTCTTATTTGTTTACCGGCATGCATTTAGCGGTTCGCACACGTGCTAGCTAGTAGTTAGGGAACGCTCAATGTGCAGCACGATGTGGTTCGTGGAGCGTCATCATCCGTTACCATTCTTCTGTGTGCACCGTTCGTATTACTGGAAGTCGAGTGAAAAAGAAGATGTCCTGAGAAAGCTGGTTGCCACTTCGAAAATACTTTCGTTTCTCTGGAGCGCCTTTGAAGGCACAGGAACTGCACAATTGCGAGCACATAAACCACACAAGAACACAAGCGTCCCTTCACAACGAAACAAGCGATCACAATGGTAACTTGGTGCCACACCACACGTCCAGAGCATCCAGACGCCGATCAAACACAACAAGCAAGTGATGCGAAACGCCCGCATGACCGCGATTCACAAATCATAAATGACGCCAAGCCAATCCATCCATGGATGAAAATAACGCTTTCGTTATTACGACCAGGTGAAAATAACGCTTTCGTTATTATGGCCAGGTCGCAATAACGATTTGGCTTGGCTTTCCGTTATTACGAAACGAACAGGTCAAATTAACGTCGGCCGAGCTCTGCAGCGTGCTCGGTCGCTTTCGCGGCCACAAGCTGCCGCCGTAAGCTGCTTAGTGCTGGCTTGGCAGCGTATTTCCGAATCGTCAAACGTATAGTGGAGGAAGTAAGCCGCGACACCTTGAGAAAAATAAAATGGCTTGTGAGAACGTGTATGAAACGGCGCATGTAATTCACTATTTCTTCTCTTGGTGTGTTTTACCCGTTATGTTGCATACTGAGGTTCCTTGGAAGGAAAATAACTGTTTAAAAACTTTTCAGGCTGATTGACCCAACGGGAAGCTGGTGCACTGTCCGGCTGGCGAAATGTAAATACGCGGATGGGAAGCGCTAGGCATCCGTCTTCGCTCTTGGTGCTTTACTTGCGGTAGCGTTTGGCTGCCTCCTCAGGTTTGCTATAATTATAATTATCGAAACCTTTCCTGCACTGCGGTCAATGCTGAGCCGTGTCCCTGTTTAGAAGGCAATTCCTCTCCCTTATCGACTCATCCGGCTCTACTGCACCGATGCATGACTACTGGCGCAGGCCAGTTGAAGGCACAGAACGAGTTGCAGCGACAACAGCCAGTGTGGCTGTAGCGTAGTTTGTCTCAAAGGCACGGTGTTAGAACTTTCGGTTCTGCCTCCCGGCTTGCCACACGCCTTTTTTAATGAGTTTTAAACTTGAACATAAAAGGTAACACGCACTCTGAGAATACCTTGCATGAACCGAGTGTAGTTAATTGCTGGTGAAAAAAAAAACGAAAACTATTTTCTTCAGTAGGGTTCGAATTGATCTCACGCGTTCAGAAATACAGCGGAAGATACGCATCATTTCATTGATGTGCTATTTATTAGCGGCGTTTGTATGAAAGAACAGATTTTATACACAGCCCTTTACACAGTAGCCACCTACTGGCTGTGCTGCGCTGAAATACCTAAATACTTTGAACACCTAAGTGCGTACATTTAGCACCTAAACTAACAGCCAAGGAGGGCAAGAACACAGCGGAGAAACACCGGATACAAATTCGGTAGAAATTAGCCTCCATCAAAAATGTCCTCATCGCCAGAGTGAAATGTGTTTTAAGGAAAGATTGGTGGCGAATGAGTAATGTCTAATGAGAGGACAAGGCTGCACAAGCGCAAACCTGCGTTGTGCCGTATTGTGAACGTCCCATGTGCGCATCGTATCTTTCTAACAAGAACGTGGGATATCGGCACTTATTGGAAACACCCGAGATTCCTTCTTGGCAGCACAATCTCTATATGCGACCACACAGTGTTGTTCTCAAAGCTTATGCCACCGGTTGATGGCGCTAGACTGTGGGGCATTGGCCGCCATATGGAGTGCTTACTGTGCACACGAGATTTTTGGTTCTTGTGTTTTCGGAAGAGACTTCAAATTGTGAATGAGCACTTTTATCTTTCGCCTCTCTAGCTACGCTTTAAAATTTGATAAGGTATTCGACGGCCCGAAGATGCGGTGAACTTCAGTGAAATAATTACTCGAATATACCACAAAGCCGCTGGAGCCAACATCAGCAGAAATGATGCCTTCTCTTTTAAGCTTTCTTGTGCAGACTGTCAGCCCTCTAGCAGAGCTAGTCACAATACGCTCAACCGTTACACAAGGGCCCATACGACAGCTCAGCGATGTGATGGGATGTAGTGACAGGAAGGCAGTGCCATACAGCTGCAATAAAACTTGTAAGACTACATATAGCAACAGGGCTCAGTCCATGATGAATGCGCTAAAGACGTACATGCTCCAGGTATCTCAAAATATTCTATTAACGAATAAAATGTACCCGTCTATGAACATAACAATACGGCATTCTCGGTGGTATTGCTGCTATGAGTATCCATGGTGCAGAAGCCCGATCATGCCGAGTTCTTGAGATTTAAGCCGTTCGCGGAGGATATCTCGGGTGCTGCGAGCTTGGCGAGGCCCAGTGTACGGTGCAGTCAGGCTCACATGACTTCCTTTTCAAGGCATTCCTCCGAATCTGTCAGAGCGTTTGACCGGTTGTAAAACGCGTAATTAGGTCCAAAACTAATTCTCCCGGCCTAGTTTTAAAAAGAAAAGCAAAAGATGGAGTCGTAAAGAATGTATGCTAGTTGGTAGCACCACAGTTTCGAAAAGGCACCTCCTGTTACACTGCGTTGTGGACGCCGTCTGGTCACTAATCATTGATCACTTTTGTCTATAGTTTTAGGCAAAGGTATTATAGTTCTTTGATGAAGCGATGAAGCAAATAAACGCGAATAAAAGCACTGATGACTGTTCTTGAGAAACCACGTGCCAATAAAATGATCTCGATTGTTTCTTAAACGTCACGAAGCATGAGGCGCGCATTTGTCGCAGTAAGAAAAGGGAGCACACGAGCGAGCTGCTTTCAACTCCCGAGCACAGAAAAGAAGATGCACGTACACACACATATACACACACACAAACGAAAAAAACAAACGGCACTGAAACGGGACCTTGTCAGGGCATCGAGCAGGGCGTAAGGGGACTATTGCATAAGAAGCCAGTGATCTCCACCATGACCTCCATTCGCGACCTGTAACGCTTCAAAACAGGCTCGATCTAATTGACCCCTTCGGAGTGCGTGTGCTTCGTTGCCCTGCGGTTATCGGCTGTGCTGTCGTGGTGGCTGGCCGACGGGGCGCAGCTCTCGATGTGCCTAGCCATTGACGGTTCCTTGGGCGGCGACTGCTGGCCCTGAGCCAGCACCTCCCTCTGCACTTCGGGCAGTTCGACAGCCTTGGTCTCTGGCAGCCAGCGGATGGCCAGCTCGCATACCAGGAGTCCCGTGGCTATGATGAGCAAGGTGGACCAGAAGTCGGCGAGTCTGGCGACGTCGACGAGCATTTCGGCAACGCTCTGACCGAGGCGCCCGGCAGCCACCAGCATTGTAACTCCCGTTGCCCGCACTGCGCTGGGGAAGCACTCGTAGGCCTGCAGTTTGGCAATTAGCTGGCACAGCTGTACGACGGCGAACAGCACTTCCATGATCACCTGCACAATATCACGAGAGCACTGAGTTAAGGAAATGTGTCAGGTTATGTTCTCGAGCTCTAGAGATAACGGTGAGTACGAAAATTATAAAAGTTTAAAATAGTTCGGTGCACATAAGTACCTTTCACGAGCAAAACGGCAAGTGGAAAGATTGCAAAGGATGTCAGCACGTTTTATATGCTCTAAATACCGCCGCACTGATTCAGTCACAGCAATGCTAAAAGAGTGTCAGTTAGAATCACTAGAAGTAAGAAGAACAAAGCAGAAATTGAAACTTTTTTTTTCTGATAATGAATGATAAAGTCACAGTTAATAAACATCACTATGTTACACCTCCCCTGAAGCGTTGCCCTCGGAAAAATCACAGTAAGGTATTACAACCTATTATTACACGTACTGATGTCTATCGCTACTCCTTTTTTCCCGATGCTGTAGAAATTTGGAATCAACTACCAAGTGACGTTGTGGACCAAACAGATGTAGAAAAAATTGTGATAGGTGTGAACGCGTTCCTGGAAGATTGCTGTGCAAATCTGTAATTCTGTGCATTTGAGTGTTTCTTTTTTTTTAGCGAAGAGAATTGCAATTGTGTCTGTATATGCTTCCCTCCCTGTAATGACCCTCATGCAGAGGGTTAACAGTATGAATAAATAAATAAAAAAAATAAAAACGTCCCGCGCAAAGTCCGAAAAATATTGTCACAATCCATCGAAACTGCGCAGGCAGACGCAGAAGAAAGGCCAAGAACTATTTTAAATTTGGAGCCGGATCTATGCCCAGAGCACTCCTAGCGCGTCCGCGGCCGCTTTGTCATCGTTGCTGCTCAGCGCGGCGGTCGCGCAGGGTTCAGCACCTGACGTTATCACATCGTTTTCAAGAGAGCTTATCTACAAGGAAAGGAAAAGCAAAAAATATGGGTGATCCTAATTATAACGGAATGCAATTTGAAAAGGGGGGAAAGATGACCGAAAACGACATATGGCTGCGAGGAGATAACAGTTTAAAGCACGATGTGAAGAGTATCGCGGTACCTCGAAAAGTAGGGCTTCAGGCGGACCATATGCACAATTTTAGGCCCCGGTCACCGTTTGTTGGCACTCTTGGTTACATCAGGAAAGGACAAGACATGTCTGGAAGTTCATACCGGTGAGTGCAGTGTCCATCGTTCGGCGGACGTTGTAAGAGCACAGCTGAGCTCGAAGGGTAGGACACGAAGAGTTTGTCTGGTGTTAAGACGGCGGTTTTTCACAGTCCCTATCATCTACCTCTATTTCCAGTAGCTACTTCTGAGGTGCACAGAAGTAATTTGCGTGCCCAAGTCTATCAGGGGAGTCGTCGACACTCGCAGCAGATGAACGTCTTTCTTTGTCGAGCTGTTAAGTTCCTTTTTTCGGCGCAGAATGGCATTCTTTTTCTTTTTGCAAGGACGACTGAAGAAAAGTATATACGGCCGCTTGACGGCTCATTTACGCCGTCGTCGAACAACTCTGACTTGCTTTAAGATAGCCTCTCTCTCGGTAGGGCACATACGGTCGGGATGGACGGGTCGAGCGCCTTCATGCGTGACAATCCGGTGTTTAACGATTAAGACTTGCCGCAGTTAAGACAAAACGTTAAACACGCACTAAACTAAAATCGAGAAATACTTTCTGCAGAGAAATAGTTTCTTGGTTAATGCGGCGAGTTGGGCGTGTTGGTACATGGTTTCCGCCTTCTTTCGGTCATGGAATACACGTCGTTAAGATCCTCCGATCGGAATGGAGACGCCAAGCACGCCTGTACCGCGACCTCCTGAGTGCCCAGGTCTGCAGCATGGGACAAGATTCCTCGAACCACCGTGAGCTGCGGGCGTTCCACAGCCTCGCCGACCAAACAACGGAGTTCCTCTGGCAACAAGTGCTGAGAAGACTGAGGGCCAGGCCTGCTCATGAGCCGCAAGGACCACAATGCAAGGTGCATGTCATAGGTGATGTAACTTTGCCAGCTTACGTCAGTCGTGTCCTTTCTCTCGGCCCTAAGTTTGTGGTACCGCCCAAGGAATCAAGGCTAGAACAACTGTCTTTAGTACGTCAGGTGTCGCGCCTCACCTCGAACGAAGCGAGCACCCGCTTTGTCTTAGAAGGTGTTGACATCCTTAATCGTTGGAAGAGTACCGAGCACGGTCTACCCGTGAGACGTGTAATTAGTTTCCTACGCGACCACTCGCTTCGTCTTCTCCTAGCTGACAGAGAAGGTGGATTCGCTGTATTGCCTAGCTCAGTGTACATATCCAAATCTAGGGAAGCTATCTCTGCTGTGTTTTCTGGTCATGCAAAGGTGTCTCTAGGCAAAGTCAAGTCCAGAGCGAAGAAACTTTGCGAGCGGTTGAATCTATCTGATCTTGTCAAGGCGATCGATAAGAGCAAGAAATATTTTTTAGATGTCTTTTTTAGCGCTAAAACCCATAAGGTAGATGTGCCACTGAGAACCATAGTCTCTGAAACTGGTACATGGCAGCACTCTGTTGCTCGTTTTTTACAGCTCCATCTTAAGCTTTTACCCGTGGACGACCCGTTTATTGTTAACAATTCCAACCAGGTTTTAGAATTTTTTAGCACTAACATTGACAAATGCTACCAGGCTTTCTCCATTGATATTAAAGATCTCTTTTATTCTTTACCTCACAAGCTCATCCTTGAGTGCGTTGAGCTTTCCATTGACAAATATGGCTCCATTGCTTTTCAATATACTGCGGGGGTCACAGTTGGGGGTTTTTTAGAACTTTTAAAGTTTTATCTCCAATCAACCTATATCCAGTTTGAAGGGATGCCCCACCTACAAGAGCAGGGTATATGTATCGGGTCCTGCATAGCCCCGGTTCTCAGTGACCTTCTGCTGGCTCATTTCGATCGTCAACTGCTCGCTTCTCCCATGGACAGCAATATTATCAAGGTTATTCTTTACGTGGACGATTTTTTAGTTGTCTTAGAATGCGACGCGCAGGCGATTCAACGTATCAGTAAGAATGTACTGGGTTCATTCGGTATTGTGATGAATCATCTTGACCTCACCCACGAACTTCCAGTAAATGGCCAAATTAGATTTCTAGACATCCGGTTCCACTTTAAAGATGATGGTGTCTGCTGGTGCTATGAACCGCGCGCCAACAAACGACTTCTGGCGTTCAACTCCGCCCACTCCAAGCTCGTTAGACGAGCTATTGCCATGTCTTGCCTCAAGAACGCTCTCGGCAAATCCTGCCCGCATCTGATGTCACAAGCATTCAATCGTCAAGCAGATAGACTGCTTAGCGCTGGGTACCCGCACCACCTCCTGGTTTCAGTCGCTGAAAGCTGCCTAAAACACATGCGCAGCAAGGTGCATACGTGCGATAGCCGCGCACAGCGCAGGCAGAAGGTAGCTGTGATACCTTACATACACTCACTTTCGCACAATCTGAAAAAGGTAGCCCAGCGTTACGACGTGAAAGTGGTCTTCTCTGCCCCTCACAAGCTATCCAAGCTTTGCAGGATCACTAATCCGGAGGCGACCCAGCAGCGTGGCTGTGGCAAAAAACATAGGCGGCCTTATGTTGATTGCACAGAAGGTGTAGTTTACAAAATTCCGTCAAGTTGTGGAAAGACGTATGTTGGCCAAACTGGGAGATGCGTGAACGAGAGGTTAAGAGAGCATGCCCTGAACGTGAAAAATGCACGCGAGGGAAAAGATTTTGAAGGCTTCCTCGCAAGTCACTGTATCACTTGCCTAGATTGTACTCCTGCACTCGATGACACCTCCATAATCAGAAAGAGCAGTGTACGTATGACTAGAGAAATAGCAGAATCAAATCAGATATATAGCCTGGGAGAGGGCTGCGTCAGCATAGCCTCTATCGCCCTCTCACCAAAAGAGCTGGCTTTTCTGAGCTTGCGCGAACGGTAGCTACACTACGTTTATAAGTGTGAATCCCTTCAATAAAATTTGTTGTCAGTTCAGCGCCCGTCCTTGTCGCCTCGTCTCTGTCCTCGTCTGTTCAGCGCTGCTTTTCCAGAAAATAGTTTCTGTTCGTGCGTAAGTACTGAATTAATGTCGACGTCGTTCTCTGCGACCTGTTGAAATCTCGGCGCGGTCTCCTCGCAACCAGTGCATTCATGGTCGACGTAAGCTGCGGCTGTACCGCGGAACAGCTGGCGATGATCACTGCAGTTGGGAACGAGTACCTCAGTCTGACCGCCACGGAGGATGGCAACACCTCTTGCTAAGGAAACCCATAGCTTGAAGAACAGGAAGACATTAGGCTAGATAACATGATGTCCCCGATATAGCTCTTCGCAGATTAACTTCTGCGAGGATGCTGTGGCGTGGTGGCATGTGGCGTTATCATCGGCAACACGCAAGCGGCTGTAGAATCATTATTTTGAGGCTTTTTTGTTGTTATTTCGTTGACAACGTCGCAGGGATATTCGGGAGGTGTACAGTGGCATCGTGCTCTCGGAGAAAGCTAATCCCAAGGATAAGTTCTATCCAGCATTCGGTCAGAATGAAAAAAGCAGCGAGAATGCACAGACACGCAGTTTAACCGTGGTCGTGCACACTGCCAGCGGCGTAACGACATGCCCTCCGGCCGTACGTAGCTGCGTTTCTGCCCGCGGCTCCGCAACGTTTTTTTTTCGGGCCATGGGAATCTTAGAGGGGCTGTGAACGGGGCTCTAATAAAGTTGCGGCATGCCTGGGATATTGAAGGACGCCGCTTCGCGAAAAGCGTCCAGCAAGAATTTTTTAAATGCGCTTTGTAGAAGCTGAGTTATCTGTAAATCTGAATTTCAGTCTTCGCGCCTTTCCCTCTCTCGTAACTTTTTCCACGCTGGAAGGTAGGCGCTCCTTCGCCGACCCCCCCCCCCCCCCTCTCTTCCCCCTCTGGGAGCCGAGCTTCCAGACCCGCCGGAGCTAGGCGGCTTATTGGCCGCGGCTACGGTAGCTGCCTGACGTCTAAAAGAATCTAACCGATGGCCACCTCTCACCATGTCTACGCAGATGCGGGGGACGGAGGAGGGCGCGAGCATGAAAAAGTCGCCGGGAAAGGCTCGCCAACTTTGACGCGTGGTTGTGGGTCGTCTGCTGCGTGTAGAAGAGTATAATTTGGCTCTGGTTTTCATGGCAACACAGTGTAGTGATTAAGTGAGTTAATGTGCTTTCCTCGGAAGGCGTTTCAGAGCCCCTTTAAGAGTATTTTACTCCAGTATCTACTACAGCGCTAACCTCGTGAATGCCAATTAAAAAAGTGATATCCAAAGAGGTTCCGCCTTTACGAGAGCCTGCCATTGCCGACGTCAATCCGGGATGATCCGAAGGGCACATCAGTGCAAAGCTTGGCGTCGATACAACGTCCGGCAGCCTCGCTCCAAACGGCGCCAGGTTAGTTTTCCCAGCGAAGGCAGGAGGGCCTGCATTGGGCTCCAGCTACTTAACCGGTTCGAGAAGGCGAGAAGCGACATGGCGAAGGCAACCATAATTGGTGGCGCTGAGAACGTGGTGAATCGCGCCGTTGAATGGTGGAGGTGCGTGATGCCTGCGAATGACGTATGCTCTCAGCATGAAAACCTCGAAGTCAAGGCCGCCGATAGGGGCACTGCCAGTTAATGTGGTCGGCCTGGCCGTATGGTAGCAGAGAGGCCATCGATGCGGCGCGCACAGACGTTGCTCTTCCTCGCCAGCATGCGGCAATTGGTTCAGAGGGGAACCGGCTTGGCAGATTGCACAGCGACCATCGGAAAGTTGTGCGAGTCGGCTGTTTTGTTTTTTCTTCTGCGCGTCCACAACGCCATCGGACCGTTGTAGTCATTTTTCCCTATGTTTCGTGCCCATGCATGATGTCGACCTTCGTGTTGAAATCGCGATCGCAGTTCATTCGGGTAAATACGGTAGTTAGAAAAGTTTTGCAAGGCGAAATACCTCGACCTTGCAGCTTCCCTCTAGAGATTCGTTAAACACTCATTACCTGCACCTCTCCTTGACGTCAGGGCACACAACGAGACACACAGTGATGACGTACCTGTTTATGAAAAATCTAGAGATCGCCCCGTTATGTTCCACGCTAATGACGTCACTGGTAAAGTGTGGAAGCTGCGAACAAAATCGAACCCATGACCCGGTGTTCATCAGACAGACGACATTCTTGTGGTCTAGTTGGTGAACTCGAGTTTTAGGGGAAGCGGCGTGGTATTTTTGGACCCCCTGCGTGTTGTCCTGTCTCTAAACACTGTAGTAAAACGTCGGATTATTGAAATCGCTGGATATGCTTACGGCGCGCTCCTCTTCGTCAACCTCAAAGTTAAATCGCCGGTAAACCGGTACCCACCTGGGCAGCCATCAGGTAGTCGTAGAACATGACGAGACCCGCTCCCGCGGCGGCAGTGGACGCCACAGCGAATGCCATGTTCAGGCTTGTGAGCCGGTTCCATTTGATCACCAGGGGGTAGCCGGTGGCGTACACGGGTAGCATCAGCAGCACAAGCAGCAGCTGATCCCAACCTGAGAAGGCGCTGGGACGGACCTGGCTCAGCGAAAAACGCGCCAAGAAGCACCAGAACCAGACCACCGACAGCGCCGCCGTGCGGGCCCGAAGCTCAGGAAGGAGCAGTACGTCGGATATCCTGAACGGCTTGCCCACCTGCAGACGATGCAGGGACGACGACAGGCAAAACTTAAGTGGTGTCCTGGGTGGCATGCGAGTGCTCTGTCTTCCTACATCCTGTTAAATGAGCGAGGGCCAGTAACAGCAGCCGCACTACTGAACAGCACTTTATAGGAAGAATGATGAAAGGAGCAGAACGATTGCAACTGCTGCGCCTAAAGGTCATTCGTACGGACTTCAAGCCACAGACAAGGCGCCTGCATGCATAGAATTCTCAATCGAACTGTTAGCTCAGGATGTACGTAGCGTAAGAGCGGCGACACCTGGTTCGGGAGTTTATATATGAAAGGCGCGCATGCACTACATGCGCGTGTATTCACTGTTAAACGTTCAGCCGTCGTGGCGGAGTGGCAGCGTCTCCGCCTCAAACCCCAAAGGCCCTGGCTCGATTCCCATCTTCGACACAGGGATCAGCCATAACCGGGCTGATCGTGATAATTGCAGTAATGCTGGTCTTTCGGCTTCCTGTCGGCTCACCTGCAGTGGCTTGACAACCTCGGCGTAGTGGACCAGTCGCCAGGCGTCGCCTAGTACCACGCCGGTCTCGCAGGCCAGGCGCGCGATGACGGCGGTCAAGGTGTCGTACTTGCCCACAGCCAGGAGCCAGCGCGGCGACTCCGAGGCCGCGTGGAAGGTCAGCGATAGCAGCACCATGCTCATCACCAGTGTGATGCGCAGGAGCCGCAGGTCCACGCGCTGCAGCCAAGGGCACAACGAGCCGGCGTGCACAAGGAACGCAGCCGTCTGCGCAGCGGCGATGTACAGGGTGCGGCTGGCCGACGAAGAGCTCTGGCCGAAGGGGTAAATTGAGGACAAGGAAATCATATAACAGAAAGAATTGAATTTGTTTGATTTGTATACTTCAAGGGCCACCTTCTCTCATCGCGCACCTTTAGTGTTGATCGGTTGCGTTTTCGCAGTAGCTTAGCTATCACTGTACAATTAAGTATGTAATAAAGATTGAAAATTATTCCAATATTCGATAACCACATGACCAACAATTCTGGAAAAAAAGCATTTGTGAGCGGGAAACCTTTTGTGAATGGAATTTTTTCATATAATGTAAAATTTCACTACAACAATCGATATCTCCCGCTGATCTCCCGACTACAGTCTTACATCTTTTCGTATGTTAACGTTTTTGCTCTGGAAAACCCCATTGGTTTTCCATGGCAGCCTTAACTGTTCGGTGCAATCGATGGAAACACTGTAAAACACTGTACCAACTAGCTCAAACCACCATTTTGCTACTGTAAATGAAATGTCTTGCTACTTATCTGAAAAATGTACCATTGCCTTCAATATTTCCACAATAGTTTCTTGCAATCTTCCAATTTTCAAAATTTTTCTCCGAGAATTTTGCGCATGAGAAGAACTGATGCCTGTAATTGAAACGCTTTTTCAAACCACTCCGCATTGTAATACTTTTGGCCCTGAGGGTGATCCAACAAAATTCGAGATCACAGCGGCGACTCGCATTGGAGTAATGCAAAAGCATTGACGCCTTTTCGGCACTCGTCGCCTCTTATTGCATCTCTTTACATGTGGTCTGCATTAAAGTTGCACTATGCGATGGCACAGACGGCTTAATGATCACGCCACACGCCCACACAAAGAGCAATTAAGCACCACGGCTTCAGCGCGCGAACACAGCATCTGCACGCGGCAACGGCGAGAGAGCGACTGGCGTTCAAGCGGTGCGCCGAGGTTGAAGGGGCCGTACACTCATTTCAATTTGTTTTTTTTTGTGCGCTGTCACTCCTTGTGTCTCACGAGATCGTGACGTCACTTCAACAAACCACCAATGGCATAGGAGCGACGCGTCGAAGCGGATGGGGCAGTATACTCAATTCACGTTTGGCGTGGCATCGCTCCGCTCCGCACCGTTCCACTATTAATTCACAC